>NC_056442.1:30293742-30548627 GCF_018296145.1 Oncorhynchus tshawytscha
GGGAGAAGAGTAAAGGGGAGAAGAGGGGAGAAGAGTAAAGGGGAGAAGAGGGGAGAAGAGTAAAGGGGAGAAGAGGGGAGAAGAAGGGGAGAAGAGGGAAGAAGAAGAGGAGAAAGAGGGAGAAGAGTAAAGGGGAGAAGAGGGGAGAAGAGTAAAGGGGAGAAGAGGGGAGAAGAAGGGGAGAAGAGGGGAGAAGAGTAAAGGGGAGAAGAGGGCAGAAGAGTAAAGGGGAGAAGAGGGGAGAAGAGTAAAGGGGAGAAGAGGGGAGAATATTAAAGGGGAGAAGAGGGGAGAAGAAGGGGAGAAGTGTAAAGGGGAGAAGAGGGGAGAATAGTAAAGGGAAGAAGGGGAAAGGGGAGAAGAAGGGAATAAGAAGAGGGGAGAAGAGGGAGAATAAAAGGGGAGAAGAGGGAGAAGAGTAAAGGGGAGAAGAGGGGAGAAGAGTAAAGGGGAGAAGAGGGAGAAGAGTAAAGGGGAGAAGAGGGGGAGAAGAAGGGGAGAAGAGTAAAGGGGAGAAGAGGGGAGAATAGTAAAGGGGAGAAGAGGGAGAAGAAGAGGGGAGAAAGGGGAGAAGAAGGGGAGAAGAGGGGAGAAGAGTAAAGGGAGAAGAGGGGAGAATAGTAAAGGGGAGAAGAGGGAGAAGAGAAAGGGGGAGAAGAGGGGAGAAGAAGGGAGAAGAGTAAAGGGGAGAAGAGGGGAGAATAGTAAAGGGGAGAAGAGGGGAGAAGAGTAAAGGGGGGGAGAAGAGGGGAGAATAGTAAAGGGGAGAAGAGGGAGAATAGTAAAGGGAGAAGAGTAAAGGGGAGAAGAGGGGAGAATAGTAAAGGGGAGAAGAGGGAGAAGAGTAAAGGGAGAAGAGGGGAGAAGAGTAAAGGGGAGAAGAGGGAGAATAGTAAAGGGGAGAAGAGGGGAGAAGAAGGGGAGAAGAGGGGAAAGGGGGGAGAAGAGGGGAGAATAGTAAAGGGGAGAAGGGGAAAGGGGAGAAGAGGGAATAAGAAGAGGGGAGAAGAGGGAGAAGAAGGGAGAAGAGTAAAGGGGAGAAGAGGGGAGAATAGTAAAGGGAAGAGGGGAGAATAAGGGGAGAAGAGGGGAGAAGAGTAAAAGGGGAGAAGAGGGGAGAAGAAGGGGAGAAGAGGGGAGAAGAAGGGGAGAAGAGGGAGAAGAGTAAAGGGGAGAAGAGGGGAGAAGAGTAAAGGGGAGAAGATGGGAGAATAGTAAAGGGGAGAAGAGGGAGAAGAGAAAGGGGAGAAGAGGGGAGAAGAGAGGTGGGGGAGAAGAGGGGAGAAGAAGGGGAGAAGAAGAGGGAGAAGAAGGGAGAGAAGAGGGGAGAAGAGGAAGGGGAGAAGAGGGGAGAAGAGTAAAGGGGAGAAGAGGGGGAGAAGAAGGGGAGAAGAGTAAAGGGGAGAAGAGGGAGAAGAGGGGGAGAAGGGAGAAGAGGGAGAAGAGTACAGGGGAGAAGAGGGGAGAATAGTAAAGGGAGAAGAGGGGAGAAGAAGGGGAGAAGAGGGAAAGGGGAGAAGGGGGAAGGGGAGAAGAGGGAATAAGAAGAGGGGAGAAGGGTAAAGGGGAGAAGAGGGGAGAAGAGGGAATAAGAAGAGGGGGAGAAGGGGGAGGGGGAGAAGAGGGGATAAGAAGAGGGGATAAGAAGAGGAGGAGGGAGAAGAGGGAGGGAAGAAGAGGGAATAAGAAGAGGGGGAGAAGAGTAAAGGGGAGAAGAGGTGGGAAGAGGGAGAAGAGGGGGGGAGAAGAGGGAATAAGAAGAGGGGAGAAGAGTAAAGGGGAGAAGAGGGAGAAGAGGGATAAGAAGAGGGGAGGGGAGAAGAGGGAATAAGAAGAGGGGAGGGAGAAGAGGGAATAAGAAGAGGGGGAGAGAGTAAAGGGGAGAAGAGGGAGAAGAGGGGGAAGAGAGGAGAAGAGGGGGAGAAGAGGGAATAAGAAGAAGGGAGAAGAGTAAAGGGGAGAAGAGGGGAGAAGAGGGAATAAGAAGAGGGGAGGGGAGAAAAGGGGAGAAGAGGGAATAAGAAGAGGGGAGAGGGGAGAAGAGGGGAGAAGAGTAAAGGGGAGAAGAGGGGAGGGGAGAAGAGGGGAGAAGAGGGAATAAGAAGAGGGGGAGAAGAGTAAAGGGGAGAAGAGAGGAGAAGAGGTGGGAAGAGGGAGAAGAGGGGGGGGAGAAGAGGGAATAAGAAGAGGGGAGGGGAGAAGAGGGAATAAGAAGAGGGGAGAAGAGTAAAGGGGAGAAGAGGGGGAGAAGAGGGAATAAGAAGAGGGAGGGGAGAAAAGGGGAGAATAGGGAATAAGAAGAGGGGGGAGAATAGGGGAGAAGAGGGAATAAGAAGAGGGGGGAGAAGAGTAAAGGGGAGAAGAGAAGAAGAGAATGTCTTTCATAGATCCAGACCTCTCTTGGGGACAGTCTTTCATTGAGAGAGGGATAATAACTCACTTATGCCCCAGGTGTTTGAGGAAATATCCCAGGACTTTGAGGGACTGGACTCTGATGCTCTCAGTCTTAGACGCCAACAGCTTGTACATCACCCTGGAACAGGACAGGAGACATATGAATCACATTTAAACATGGCCCCGTTAATGATTGTGTCCCCTATGAGCTCTGATCATAAGTAGTACACTATAATGGAAATAGAGTGCTTGGACGGTTACAATGAAACCAGACTGAACTAGTTGGGTGTGCAGGGAAAGACCTCCCTGTCTGTTTTGAGAGTCTGTGTGTCGGCGTGACAACTAAATTAGTTTCCTGATCAAAACAGAGCCATCCCATTTCCTGCAGTGAAGATGCTGAGCACTCTGCAGGAGTCAGTGGCTGATATACATTCATATTTCATAGAACACACAGGGCATACAGTATGTTTTATCATCCATGTCTGATATAAAATGAATATGTTAATATCATAAAATGTCTTACAGAATATGTGAATTATTCAAAAGGTATCATGTAGATTCACAACACAATCTCCAGTATTAGAGATGTGATGTTATTCCATGCATCAACAGCAAGTGGGCTTTGTTCCCCAAGGGCTGTGCCGTGTGTGTGTGTGTGTGTGTGTGTGTGTGTGTGTGTGTGTGTGTGTGTGTGTGTGTGTGTGTGTGTGTGTGTGTGTGTGTGTGTGTGTGTGTGTGTGTGTGTGTGTGTGTGTGTGTGTGTGTGTGTGTGTGTTGCGTACCGTATGCCGTTCCTCTGGTCGAAGGCTGGAATCATGGAGGCTGGGTGTTCTGACATCAGAGCCACTACCAGCTGGAGAACATCATGGATATTATCATCCTAGAGAGAGAGAGAGAGAGAGAGAGAGAGACAGAGAGAGAGAGAGAGAGAGAGAGAGAGAGAGAGAGAGAGAGAGAGAGAGAGAGAGAGAGAGAGAGAGAGAGAGAGAGAGAGAGAGAGAGAGAGAGAGAGACAGAGAGAGAGAGAGAGAGAGAGAGAGAGAGAGAGAGAGAGAGAGAGAGAGAAACAGAGACAGAGAAACAGAGACAGAGACAGAGACAGAGACAGAGAGAGAGAGAGAGAGAGAGAGAGAGAGAGAGAGAGGCGTTGAGGGGAGAGAGAGAGTATGATGGGGAGAGAGAAAGGTTTGAGAGGGGGAGAGAGAGAGATAAATACCCATTGAATTGAATTGAGAGACGGGAATGAGAGAGAGAAAGCGGGGGATGAGAGATGGAGAGGGGGAAAGAAAGAGAGACAGGGAGAGAGAGGTTTACAGCACCATACAGTAGAGCATCATCAATGGACAGACCTCTCAACCCTACATCGCTACAGCCCAGGATCATGGGGACTTGCCACTCACCTCATGCATGGTTAGCAGGTAGTTCAGGATACTCTGCAGCTCATCCTCCTTCACACCTCGGTCCTAAGAAATGACACACAGGTTTTCACACTGACCAAAGAAACTATTTATTCCTACTAGTAACAGAAACAGACGGACTCAAGAAGCAATTTATTCCTACTAGTAACAGAAACAGACTGACTCAAGAAACAATTTATTCCTACTAGTAAAAGAAACAGACTGACTCAAGAAGCAATTTATTCCTACTAGTAACAGAAACAGACTGACTCAAGAAGCAATTTATTCCTACTAGTAAAAGAAACAGACTGACTCAAGAAGCAATTTATTCCTACTAGTAAAAGAAACAGACTGACTCAAGAAGCAATTTATTCCTACTAGTAACAGAAACAGACTGACTCAAGAAGCAATTTATTCCTACTAGTAACAGAAACAGACTGACTCAAGAAGCAATTTATTCCTACTAGTAACAGAAACAGACTGACTCAAGAAACGATTTATTCCTACTAGTAACAGAAACAGATGGGAAACTGCCTTAGGTTGCTTAATGATCACTGGCAGGTCTGTTAGATAGTGTAGTTAACACCAGGGTGTTTGTATGCCAGTATCCAGGAGATAGACCTAGGCACTGTTAATCAATGCCAGTGCTGAGCTAAGCTGTTGACGGATAATAATTCTCATTCTGGAACCAGTTGACAAATGCTGGTTTGTGAGATTAATATAATATTGCAGCACGTTCAGTGTTTGTTCCCCAGTCTCCTGTTGTTCAGAGACTTTACAGTGATGTAACGTTTAAACACTTCTGATGAGGAACCAGAATCTCTGCAGGAACAGATTGGAGGTTAATTGTTGTTTGAGCTGTGCGTGCGTGTGCGTGCGTGTGTATGTAGCTGATGCTGTACAGAATGGTAGATATTTTCTATTGGTAGCCAGTTTATCTTCCCTCCGTTGTTTAAATTCTGCTTATTTCTGTAGTGGCCTCAGGCTGCAGGCCTAGTTGTTGCAGAAAAAGAGCCTGCTGCCATGTTGTTGAAGCTAAGCAATGATTTGAACACAACAACACGGACGGACCTGAACCTGCATGCTGATTGGACATTATGGTTCCAGAGCAATTACCCATGGTTCCTTTCTCTGGTGGAGATAATAAACAAACTGTTTTTGTTTTGGAATGGATGTGTGAGTGTTTATGTGCAGTACCTTGAGGATGAGTTGTTTGAGGAACAGCAACATGAAAGCCCTGAGAGAGATGATCTCCTGCTGGGTGGGCCTTGGACCATCTGAGGACAAACACAGACCGAGTCACAGGGATCAACATGCACACACGTCTGAAATTGACTTCACATCTCAGAGCCGATCTATCCCTATCAGAAATCTACAGAGAGCAGTACAACTCAACACGGTGCTGTATGCATAACACTGCCCAACCCAGATGAGTGATCAAATATGAGAGGACAGATATGACACATTACAGACGGTTGGTTATTGATTACAGCTGCAGCCCGGCACTAGGCTCTGATACAACATCTATTATCATTAACTTCACTCTGCTCTGTGGTTTTAAGACATATTGTATTTGAGCGCGTAGAATAAATACACTACAGGACCAAAAGTATGTAGACACCTGCTCGTCCAACATCTTATTCCAAAATCATGGGCATTAATATGGAGTTGGCCCCTCCTTTGCTGCTATAACAGCCTCCTCTCTTCTGGGAAAGCTTTCCACTAGATGGTGGAACATTGCTGCTGGGACTTGCTTCCATTCAAGAGCATTAGTGATGTTGGGTACTTATGATGGGCGATTAGGCCTGGCTCGCAGTCGGTGTTTCAATTCATCCCAATGGTGTTTGATGGGGTTCAGGCTTTCCCCAAACTGTTGCCACAAAGTTGGAAACACAGAATCATTTTATGCTGTAGCATTCGTTTTTCCCTTCACTGGAACTAAGGGGCCTAGCCCGAATCATGAAAAACAACTCCAGACCATTATTCCTCCTCCACCAAACTTTACAGTTGGCACTATGATGTATTGGGCATGTTGTGTTCTCCTGGCATTTGCCAAACCCACATTGGTCCGTCGGATTGCCAGATGGTGAAGCGTTTCCACTGCTCCAATGGCGGCAAGCTTTACACCACTCCAGCGACGCTTGGCATTGCGCATTGTGATCTTAGGCTTGTGTGCGGCTGCTCAGCCATGGAAACCCATTTAATGAAGCTCCCGATGAACACGTCTTGTGCTGACGTTGCTTCCAGAGGCCGTTTGGAACTCGGTAGTGAATGTTGCAACCGAGGACAGACAATTCAGCACTCGATGGTCCCGTTCTGTGAGCTTGTGTGGCCTACCACTTCGAGGCTGAGCCGTTGTTGCTCCTAGACATTTCCACTTCAGAATAACAGCAATTAGTTGACCGGAAAGCTCTGGCATGGCAGAAATGTGAAGAACTGACTTGGAAAGGTGGCATCCTATGCTGGTGCCACGTTGAAAGTCACTGAGCTCTCCAGTAAGGCCATTCTACTGCCAATGTTTGTCTTTGGAGGTTGCATGGCTGTGCCTCGATTTTATACACCTGTCAGCAACGGGTGTGGCTGAAATAGCCAAATCCACTCATTTGAAGGGGTGTCCACATACTTTTGTATATATAGTGTACGTGGACAGGTTGCTGCCACAGAGAGATCAATAACACAGAGCTATTAATTTACACACAAGAACGTATCTCCAGAGTGAAGATAGTCCTCTGCTGTCAGACACAATTTAATCCAACATCTGACTGTCCTATTTCCCCTCAGAAATCAATGGAAACCCTTCAACACAGGCTCCCTCAGCTCCTTGTGACACTGATTAATAGAAGCCGTCTGAGAACACAGTACAGGAACAGAACATGTCGCTAGATAACAGCATCCTTAACAACACAGCTGCATCCACATGCTGAATCCAACTTAGTCACAACTGTTGATTCTCAGGCTCTCATTGGTTGGTTCAGTCCACCTGCCCTGAGGGTATTGGGCAGGAGGAAGATAAGGTTCACTTTATTGATAAATGATTTATGTTTGTGTTATTAACGCAGAAATCCACTTTCTCCTCCTCGCTACATTGAGTCAGTGTGACGGGAGAGGTAATTAATCCATCATGAGAGCGTGCTTCATATACACATTTTATTATAGATACTTAGGAAATTGACCTAATTTCACTTTCACCCTTGACTTGGTTCAGATAAAGCAGGCAGAAATAGCATTGGATAATATTTCACAGGGTTGATCAATACTCTATGTTTTCACTGGGAGGATACAGATTCTCAGCACTGCTCAAGATTAGACAATATTTCTTATTTCAATATTCAATATTTCCTATTTCTTATAGTGCACCATAGGGTTCTGGTCAAAAGTAGTGCACTATATAAGTAATAGGGTGTCATTTGGAATGTAGACAATATTGTTACGGCTCCTATCTAAATGGATCAGTTCCAGACGCTGGGAGTGTGGAGACCTGAAATTAGAAATTTGACTTCAGAGTATGTGACTACATACGAGGAGCAGGACCAACAGAGTGTGTGTCTAACAGAGCAAAAGAGAAAGACAGAGAAAAATAGAAAGAGAGCGAGAGAGCGATAGATTCTGTCTGTGTGAGCGCATGTTAGGGATTGAGAGAAATTGAGCCTGCACTGCAGTGTCTGTGTGTGAGAGGATGATGCATTGGTTTAATTTGATGGCTCTCTATTTACAGACTCCCAGAGAAACCAGCAGCAACATTTCCAGAGACAAACTGTGTCTGCGTCCCAAATGGCACCCTATTCCCTACATAGTCCACTACTTTTGACCTATGGGCCCTGGTCAAACATAGTGCACTATATAGGGAATAGGGTGCCATTTGGGATGTACACCTGCACCAGCTCTGTTCCAACCACCATTGCTTTGTTCTTATAATTGAACACTTGATTACAGTATCTACCTGCTCTCTCCTCATCTCCCTCTCCCTTCATCTCTCTCCCTCCCATTCCCTCTCTCCACATCTAGAGGCAACTAGAGTCAAATGAAAACCAGGTCTAATGGAAATAGAAGGACGATAAAATTACCTCCAGGTTCGGGTGAGGACACCATCCTCAGTATTTGACCAACTATACCGTTCCTCTCTTCCGTTTCTCCCACCGGGATTCTAGAACCATCAGCAAAACACTGTCTACATCCCAAATGGCACCCTATTCCCTTTGTAGTGTAGTACTTTGAACAGGAGGCAGACTTACACTTCTATTAATTTAAAGAACACATTACCGGGAAGATGAACAAGAAACTAGAAAGATGGTCTGGTTCACAAATATGGATTATATTCTACACACACATCATCCAACATATGTCTCAGCAGACAAGGTTCATCACCAAGATCTTTCAAAGAGTGATCTCTACTAGGATGGAGCAGCTTTGTTTTCTGCTGTGTCTAGTTGAACGACCCTGACTGAAGAGAAACAACATAGCTACATAGCTAGTCCAACAAACAGAACATGACTACTAAGTCCAACAAACAGAACATGACTACGAAGTCCAACAAACAGAACATGACTACTAAGTCCAACAAACAGAACATGACTACTAAGTCCAACAAACAGAACATGACTACTAAGTCCAACAAACAGAACATGACTACTAAGTCCAACAAACAGAACATGACTACTAAGTCCAACAAACAGAACATGACTACTAAGTCCAACAAACAGAACATGACTACTAAGTCCAACAAACAGAACATGGCTAATAAGTCCAACAAACAGAACATGGCTAATAATGCCAACAAAAAGAACATGACTACTAAGTCCAACAAACAGAACATGACTACTAAGTCCAACAAACAGAACATGACTACTAAGTCCAACAAACAGAACATGGCTAATAAGTCCAATAAACAGAACATGGCTAATAATGCCAACAAAAAGAACATGACTACTAAGTCCAAAAACAGAACATGACTACTAAGTCCAACAAACAGAACATGACTACTAAGAACATGGCTACTAAGTCCAAAAAACAGAACATGACTACTAAGTCCAAAAACAGAACATGACTACTAAGTCCATGGCTAATAATGCAAAAACAGAACATGACTACTAAGTCCAACAAACAGAACATGGCTAATAAGTCCAACAAACAGAACATGGCTAATAATGCCAACAAAAAGAACATGACTACTAAGTCCAACAAACAGAACATGACTACTAAGTCCAACAAACAGAACATGACTACTAAGTCCAACAAACAGAACATGGCTAATAAGTCCAATAAACAGAACATGGCTAATAATGCCAACAAAAAGAACATGACTACTAAGTCCAATAAACAGAACATGGCTAATAATGCCAACAAACAGAACATGGCTACTAAGTCCAAAAAACAGAACATGACTACTAAGTCCAACAAACAGAACATGGCTAATAAGTCCAATAAACAGAACATGGCTAATAATGCCAACAAAAAGAACATGGCTACTAAGTCCCACAAACAGAATATGGCTATTAAGTCCAACAAACAGAACATGGCTATTAAGTCCAACAAAAAGAACATGGCTACTAAGTCCCACAAACAGAACATGGCTACTAACTCCAACAAAAAGAACATGGCTATTAAGTCCCACAAACAGAACATGGCTAAAGTCCAACAAAAAGAACATGGCTACTAAGTCCCACAAACAGAATATGGCTATTAAGTCCAACAAACAGAACATGGCTATTAAGTCCAACAAAAAGAACATGGCTACTAAGTCCCACAAACAGAACATGGCTACTAACTCCAACAAAAAGAACATGGCTATTAAGTCCCACAAACAGAACATGGCTTTTAAGTCCAACAAACAGAACATGTCTACTAATGCCAACAAACAGAACATGGCTATTAAGTCCCACAAACAGAACATGGCTTTTAAGTCCAACAAACAGAACATGGCTACTAAGTCCAAAAAACAGAACATGGTTACTAAGTCCAACAAACAGAACATGGCTACTAAGTCCAACAAGCATCTTATAAACTAGTACTGTTTGTCTCACTGTTTTGCAACACATACTAAAGCAAAACAGGCCAAGATGTTAGTAGGAACATCCAAAACAAGCAATCTATGACACAATATCTATTATTCATCAACGTCAGTAAAAGCAGAAAAACTAAACAGCCCGGAGAGTCCAAACCCTTCCCCAGATCAGAGTAGAAACACTGCAGAACGTTCCAGAGCTGTCTATATATAAAACTCTCCCTACCACAGACACACTCAGTATCCTACTTCACATAGATCTGTATGGTAGCTCTGCTCAATATTTCATATAGGACTGGTCTGTAGCTCTGGCAAATTTCTCCACCCTACTGCTGATTAATGGTCATAGTGTTCTTTGTTTTCTGGGCTTCATGAGAAATCATTAACCATGTGAACTGAGGCTAAACTGCTGCATCAACTATTCATTACACAGTTAATACACATCTACTTCCTCTGTGGAATAAACTACACTTCTCTCCTGTGGTTATGTCCAAATGGCCCCCTATTCCTTACATAGTGCACTACTTTTGCCTGGAGCCCTATAGGATGCTATTTAAGAGACAGACCTGGTTTATCAGCACTGTTCTAACCTGACCTGTAGGATATATACAGGTCTGCTTCCAACCATATAGGCCTGTATAAGCACTTGGGCCTCTGAGCATTCTGAATAGTTTCAGAGAGAAAAAGCTGAGAGGGGAAGATGACATGACAGTTCAGGGTGACTTTGAATTCCAACACGGCAGACAGCCGCCTCATGGCAGCCTGTTACCACACAGAGAGGAGATGCCTGTCATCTCTGGACCTGTGGTGTGTGTCTGTGTGTTTACCCAGTCCTTTAGGTGTAATGCCACTGCTGGCCTCAGGGTTGCAGGTCCAGTAGTAGTACTTCAGACTGTGCATCAGCTGCAGCACTGTCCCAATACGACGGATGGTGGTGTAGATGGTTGCCGTGCCGATAAACTCTGCAGACAGGTACGTGTACAGTGAGAGCTGGACCTGAGGGGAGAGCACACGCACACACACACACACACAATTAACCTATACCCAGTGATTCTACATAAATATAGCTGTCAGGTATAGTATTTATAACCTACTCCAGGCTGATTAAGGTATCATATTAAGGCTGTGAACTGGTCATATTAAATGAATGCTGTATTATAGAGGTCCTAGCTGACCTGAGCCCATCATCCTCCCTGCAGGTGTAGAACAGAGAGAGAGACAGGCTGCTGTGGCTGACCCCACATTCCACTCTATTAGAACACACTATAACAGTCTCCTCTCATCACTCCCCTCTTATTTCCTCTCCACTCCTCTCTCTCCATCTCCGCTCTGCTCTGTTCAGTCTCATTAATACGGCCTCTGTAATTAGCAATTGACTGGACAATAATCCCACACAGTCCCTCTACAGCTTCTTTCCCATCTAACAGAGAGAAGAGGAGATGTCTAAAAGTGCTCTAATCTAGTGTGTTACCTCTGTCTGCCCCTCTCGCTCTCTGTGCTCCATGTGAGAGAAGTGTATGGGGGAGGGGTCTGAGGTCGACCTCCAGAGACTCTCTCTACCTCAACTCCTGAGACATTTCCCCACAACCGTTATGTATTTATTCATAAGAGCCACCAGGGGCGGTGCCAGTGAGGAGAATGGATTCTCCACACAACCCAGCTCCTCTGATCCGCCTCATCCACTACTTCACGGGTCATTATGTATTTTCAGTCTAAAACATTTCAATACTTCTCAGGGTTGAGGAGCTGATGGTGACAGCAGGCAGTAAACCTCAGTCAGTGGTGAAGTCTTCAATTCGGAGGAGAAAATATCCACTAATATCAGGACCCTGTTGTGTTACATAATGGATCATGGTAGTAGTGAGTAATGCTCTAAACAGTCTTCAGTGAGTCAGAACTCATGTGGGTTACCATGGAGCTACCTGGAACCAGTAGAACCAGTCTGGGTGGGGCTCATCTTTACGGGGGACAAGGTCTACCTTGGCGGGGAGTGTGGGGGCAGGACTTACCTTGGCAGGGGTGTGTATCCAGATGGCTGCGTTGAACAGGATATGGTCACAGAGCTGTTTGAGGAGTGGCGCTCCATGGGTTAACCCGTCCAGGTATTTAGCGAAGGACAGGAACTGCTCAAGGACCGCACGTGTGATATGGACCCTGGAGCACTGGAGGCACAGAGACTGGTCAGACCACTGGATACTCAATCAATCAATCAACCAGTCAATCAATCCCTCAATAACATATAACTAACTGTAAGCCAACCATAGAGTTGGATAGAGGGTTCACTTTCCACAAAGCCCGTTTTAGCATGGGCAGTGCAATTGAGGAGTTTCACCATTTTGAAGTAGTAACATTTCACCAAACAAGCAAAGTTTGAGAACATTTGACTGAGCATCCAGACTCAGAGGAGTCCTGCTGTTATCATTGTTGTCTGTCTTTCTGTCACATGTCTCCTGACCAGGTAGAGGTAGTCTCTCCTAATATTCTAGCTGTGGTATAAACAGATCTGAACCAGATGGCAGGATGGTGTGAGTGTGAGAGTGCTGGCAGCTGGAGGGAGAGGAGCGAGAGAGAGAGAGAGAGAGAGAGAGAGAGAGAGAGAGAGAGAGAGAGAGAGAGAGAGAGAGACAGAGAGGGATAAACTGTTTCCACCGTCTGGCCCCTGTTACAACCACCTGTTCCTGGCCCTGAGCTCTGGGCTCTGCTGGACTCCGGTGGATAGATGTCAGGATGCTACAGGACAATCTGTCTGTGTTCAAAAAGGCAGCATTTTCCTTAAAAAGGCCCCATAGGGCTCTGGTCAAAAGAAGTGGACTATGTCGGGAATAGGGTGCCATTTAGGACACAACCTGACAGCAGCTGGCTGGGGAAGCAGTGAGGCTACATACCCTTCAAAACAGAAAGTGGATTCTTCTTCCAAATCTCTTCCTCACCTCTGTGCCTCTCTGCTCTGTTCTTTGATCTGTGGTTTGATCCTATCCATCTGAGGGCTACTGGGCTCCATGTTTCAAACAGAATTAAAGAGTCTGTCTGACTGGTTGGCTGATGCCCTGTTGTGTCCCTGTCTGTTTCAGAACCATGGATCTATTTCTGGTCCTCCTCTGATATCCTTTGACCAAAAGTGAGGAGTAAAGAGGCTAAAGAACTAAAGAAAATATTGAGGGACATTGGTTGAAAGGAGATATCTTTAAATAACTGTCATCAGCTGTTGCCAGGCACACCATAGGAAGTAAGAACGGGTAAACTGAAATGACTCCCTATGTAGTGCACTACCTTTTGACCAGAGCCCTATTAGGCCAAGCCAAACCCTGTAGCTTTGTTCTAACATAGTGTACTATATGGGGAACAGCGTGCCATTTAAGGTACAACGTATGATGTATTGATTTAATTGATTCTGATTGATTTAATTGATTTGATCATTAAAAACCCATATACTGTAGCCACAACATCACAGCAAAGCAGGCAATACATAAAAAACAATGGAAGATGACAAAGAGTCCATGCCTTATCTCCAGCATGTTATAGGTTTTAGGTTAGAGTTTCTACCTTCTCCAACAGAAACCCGATTACAAGGAATCCTTTCCCTCCCAGCATCTGTTCCTGCATCGCCACCGAGCTCTTCAACAGGTCAACCAGGAACACCAGGAGGGTGGCACTGCAACACATATACACACAGGTTTATTAGGAAACAGACACCGACACACACATCCGGTGGTGTGCAAGTGTTCTGACATAAAAAGCGAAATGTGTCAAAATACAGATAAATTGCTCCTCTACTGTTAAATCTCCTCTAGCCCCAGCCTTCTCTCCTAGTCCTAGCCCCAGCTCCCAGCCTCATCTCCTAGCCTCAGCCATCTCCTCTAGCCCCAGCCTCATCTCCTAGCCTCAGCCATCTCCTCTAGCCCCAGCCTCATCTCCTAGCCCCAGCTCCCAGCCTCAGCCATCTCCTCTAGCCCCAGCCTTCTCTCCTAGTCCTAGCCCCAGCTCCCAGCCTCATCTCCTAGCCTCAGCCATCTCATCTAGCCCCAGCCTCATCTCCTAGCCCCAGCCTTCTATTCAAGCCCCAGTCTTCTATCCTATCCCCAGCCCCAGCTCCCAGCCTCATCTCCTAGCCTAGGCCATCTCCTCTGGCCCCAGCCTCATCTCCTAGCCCCAGCCTTCTCTGCTAGTCCTAGCCCCATCCTCATCTCCTACCCTTAGCCATCTCCTCTAGCCCCAGCCTCATCTCCTAGCCCCAGCCTTCTATTCAAGCCCCAGTATCCTATCCCCAGCCCCAGCTCCCAGCCTCATCTCCTAGCCCCAGCCTTCTCTGCTAGTCCTAGCCCCAGCCTCATCTCCTAGCCTTAGCCATCTCCTCTAGCCCCAGCCCCATCTCCTAGCCCCAGCCTTCTCTCCTAGTCCTAGCCCCAGCTCCCAGCCTTATCTCCTAGCCCCCGCCTTCTCTCCTATTCTTATCCCCAGCTCCCAGCCTCATCTCCTAGCCTCAGCCATCTCCTCTAGCCCCAACCTCATTTCCTAGCCCCCGTCTTCTCTCCAAGCCAAGCCCCAGCCTTCCCAGCCTCATCTCTTAGTCCCGCCTTCCCAGCTCCCAGCCTCATTTCTTAGCCCCAGCTCCCAGCCTCATCTTCTAGCCTCAGCCATCTCCTCTAGCCCCAGCCTTTTCCCGCCTCTCTCCAAGCTGCAGTCCTAGTCTTAGCCCCAGCTCCCAGCCTCATCTCCTAGCCCTAGCCATCTCCTCTAGCCCCAGCCTTCTCTCCTAGCCCCAGCTCCCAGCCTCATCTCTTAGCCCCAGCTCCCAGCCTCATCTCCTAGCCCCAGCCTTCTCTCCTAGCCTCATCTCAAGCCCCAGCCCCAGCCTCATCTCTAGCCTCATCTCCTAGCCCCAGCCCCATCTCCTCATCTCCTAGCCCCAGCCTTCTCTCCTAGCCTCATCTCCTAGCCCCAGCCCCATCTCCTAGCCCCAGCCTTCTCTCCTAGCCTCATCTCAAGCCCCAGCCTTCTCTCCTAGCCTCATCTCCTAGCCCCAGCCCCATCTCCTAGCCCCAGCCTTCTCTCCTAGCCTCATCTTCTATCCCCAGCCCATCTGCTAGTCCTTTTATCAGCCTCTAATCCTAAAGACACGGTGTCCTCTGAGAAGAAGTGGAGAGACTGTTTACTTCTGCATTGGGGTCAGTTACTGTCTTTGTAGTGGGTCTCTCAGTTAAAGCCTGTCCTGACAGAGTGACCGTGTCTTGGCAGTCTGACAGAGGCTCTCTATGACACTCGCTAATCCGCTTTCAGTTTGATATGTCTTGTTGTACAGTATGTGTTCTGGTTGATGTCTTCTCAGAGAGACTGGTCAGAATTGTATGATGGGCTGATCGCTTATCAGATGGGCAGCTTCCTGGAGTCCTGTCGTTACATTGATGAGTTTCATAACTAGATTAGAATCTGGGTATGATGCCCTTGTTGGGGGTGAGTTTCAGTTTATCCAAGGATAAAAGGTCGGAGTCTCTTTAGGTTCATCGAGACCTTGTTTGCAAGCTCCATGTGTGTACAGACAGAATAACCTCTAAAATAAAAAGTAGAATCTAAAACCCCCATGTAAAGATGTATGTCTATTTGTGGTAGACATTTACTCTGTTTTATTCTGTATCATGTACACTGACTGATACATCTGATTTGAGTAAGTGCATTCCTCGTGTATAGAGTAACTGTTTCATTGAATTTACGTTCACAATTTAGTTGGACTATTGGTAAATCCTAAATTAAGTTAATTACACATCCCAGAGTATATGTTTGGGTCCTAACTTAGCCTTAACGAAGGGATGCAAACTCAATTTATAGATGCAAAAATGTTGATGGTAGGGAATTAGCTCACAGTATCCGGACAATCAGGAATTGCATAATGGTTACCTTAGACAGCCACATGTAATTATAGTATTCTGTGTGGTGATACGAAGACTAGCTATCTTGCTATATCCTTTAGATATGCTTACCAGCCTATAGCATTTATATCAATGTTTATGGAGTAAGATAAACTACATCAGTATGATAAACTAAATCAGTATGATAAACTACATCAGACACACTATCTGTCCCTTGATTCATCAACCAGAGTATACTAATTACACAAATCCTCTCTCCGATACATTTTGAACCCACACATTATCTGTTACGCTGCAGTACCTGCTGAAGATGCTGAGGATCAACATGAGCCATCAGTTAGTTTAGAGGTAGACTCACTGGAACAGGCAGCAGAACCAATACAGTTACTCAGAATTCACTAGCTGGCATGGGTTGGAACACTACCCAGCAGGCTTAACTCAGGGCTGGGACTACACTACCCAGCAGGTTTAGCCCCTGCCTGCACCAGAGAGAGGGCCCTAGGCAGAGCAGAGCCTGGCTCAGAGCTGCTGTGTGTGCATCTCCCCAGTGTGGTCTCTGTCACTGAGCTAAATCAGGATTATGGCCGAGCTCTGATTGGAGCAGGGCTCGGTGGGAGGCTCTGACAAGGACAACGCTAGACCTTCAGGACAAGGATCAGCAGGGAGGAGTAAATTAGAACGTTGATTCTCAGCATTCTCATAGTAGAAGATTCAGACCCTCACTTGATGAAACTTCCTGTACTCACCAGATTGTAGTCCTCAGACAGGGAAAAGGGACTGGGGAAAGGGGACAGAGACAGGACAAAGGGACAGATACTCACCAGACGGTAGTCTCCAGCTGGGTCTCATGGTGCTGGTAGTTGTGCTGGTCGTTGGGTTGATGGTAGTCCAGCTGGGAGAAGAGAGGGAACAGCACCTGGATTCCTCCTATAGAGTGGATGGCACTGTGGATGGAGTGGGTCACTATGGCCTTCACATCCTAGCAGGGAACAATACAGTGTTAGTTTACGATAACTTCATTATATGTGGATTAAAAGGACATGAGACGAGACTAACCTATTTTATAAGGACATGAGGCAAGACTAACATATTTTATAAGGACATGGGGCTAGACTAACCTATTTTATAAGGACATGAGGCAAGACTAACATATTTTATAAGGACATGGGGCTAGACTAACCTATTTTATAAGGACATGGGGTGAGACTTACAGTTGCTGTCAAATATATTGGCACCGTTGCACGATTCACTATTTCTTCTAAAATAAGTTGAAATTCAAAACCTTTTGGGTAAAAATAGCCATTCGAAGTTTTAAAAAGAGAAAACAGATCATTCTGATCAATTGCACTGTACTTTGTAAAATGCAAGGGTGGCAATATATTTGACGCCATCTGTACGTGTATTATAAGGGCATGTAGTGAGACTAACCTGTAGCATAAGGGCGTGGGGTGAGTGGACAAAGATGGAGGCGTTCTCCTTGGGCGATGACTCCAGGCAGAGCTGGGCGTCAGTAGCCTTGGCGTTGTAGGTGAAGGAGATGGAGCTGGCCAGCTTCCCATCATACAGGACCTGCTTATGGTGCTCCGCCAGGTGGATGTCACTCTCCGACTTAAACTTAAACGTACTCTACAGAGAGGGGAGGAATAGAGAGAGAGAGGGAGGGAGGGAGAGAGGCAAAAAGATGAGGACAGACAGAGAGTGGGAGGAGAGAGAGGGAGGGAGGGAGGGAGGGAGGGAGGGAGGGAGGGAGGGAGGGAGGGAGGGAGGGAGGGAGGGAGGGAGATGAGGACAGACAGAGAGTGGGAGGAGAGAGAGAGAGGGAGGGAGGGAGGGAGGGAGGGAGGGAGGGAGGGAGGGAGGGAGGGAGGGAGGGAGGGAGGGAGGGAGGGAGGGGGAGGGAGGGAGGGAGGGAGGGAGGGAGGGAGATGAGGACAGACAGAGAGTGGGAGGAATAGAGGAGGGAGGGAGGGAGGGAGGGAGGGAGGGAGGGGGGAGGGAGGGAGGGAGGGAGGGAGGGAGGGAGGGAGGGAGGGAGGGAGATGAGGACAGACAGAGAGAGGGGAGGAGAGAGAGAGAGGGAGGGAGGGAGGGAGGGAGGGAGGGAGGGAGGGGGAGGGAGGGAGGGAGGGAGGGAGGGAGGGAGGGAGGGAGGGAGGGAGGGAGGGAGGGAGGGAGGGAGATGAGGACAGACAGAGAGTGGGAGGAATAGAGAGAGAGAGGGAGGGAGGGAGAGAGGCAAAAAGATGAGGACAGACAGAGAGTGGGAGGAGAGAGAGGAGGGGAGGGAGGGAGAGAGGCAAAAAGATGAGGACAGACAGAGAGTGGGAGGAGAGAGAGGAGAGGGAGGGAGGGAGAGAGGCAAAAGATGAGGACAGACAGAGAGTGGGAGGAGAGAGAGAGAGAGGGAGGGAGGGAGAGAGGCAAAAAGATGAGGACAGACAGAGAGTGGGAGGAGAGAGAGAGAGAGGGAGGGAGGGAGAGGGCAAAAGATGAGGACAGACAGAGAGTGGGAGGAGAGAGAGAGGAGGGAGGGAGGGAGAGAGGCAAAAAGATGAGGACAGACAGAGAGTGGGAGGAGAGAGAGAAGAGAGGGAGGGAGGGAGGGAGGGAGGGAGGGAGGGAGGGAGGGAGGGAGGGAGGGAGGGAGGGAGGGAGGGAGGGAGGGAGGGAGGGAGGGAGGGAGGGAGGGAGGGAGGGAGGGAGATGAGGACAGACAGAGAGTGGGAGGAGAGAGAGAGAGAGAGGGAGGGAGGGAGAGAGGCAGAAAGATGAGGACAGACAGAGAGTGGGAGGAGAGAGAGAGAGAGGGGGAGGGAGGGAGAGAGGCAAAAGATGAGGACAGACAGAGAGTGGGAGGAGAGAGAGAAGAGAGGGAGGGAGGGAGGGAGGGAGGGAGGGAGGGAGGGAGGGAGGGAGGGAGGGAGGGAGGGGGAGGGAGGGAGAAAGATGAGGACAGACAGAGAGTGGGAGGAGAGAGAGAGAGGAGGGAGGGAGGGAGAGAGGCAGAAAGATGAGGACAGACAGAGAGTGGGAGGAGAGAGAGAGAGAGAGGGAGGAGGGAGAGAGGCAGAAAGATGAGGACAGACATAGAGTGGGAGGAGAGAGGGAGGGAGGGAGGGAGGGAGGGAGGGAGGGAGGGAGGGAGGGAGGGAGGGAGGGGGAGGGAGGGAGGGAGGGAGGGAGGGAGGGAGGGAGATGAGGACAGACAGAGAGTGGGAGGAGAGAGAGAGAGGGAGGGAGGGAGAGAGGCAGAAAGATGAGGACAGACAGAGTGGGAGAGAGAGAAGTGAGACGTGATAAGGCATGGGATCATGACAGCTCATTCCTCTACTAAACTCTCAGCAGCAGTAGTGTCATATTCATATATTAATGGAACATGATGCTGATCGATAAATGAGTCACTCAGTCTTAATGTAACCAATCCATTAAGGATGGCAGGTGAGAGAGGAGCTCAATTAATCAATCAACGCATCATCAATTGGAATGCTATTAATCAGGAAATCAGGAATGTCCTCTCAACGGAGGAGTGAATAATGAATGAATGGCCACAGACATAGAGGAGTGATGAGAGGCGAGATACATCCCTCTTCTAGCTACATACATGATGATTCAGATGGGGAGAGATGAGACCTACACTGAAATAGTTCTGAACTCTAGAGCTTCCCTGAAACCATTCAAAGTAATGAAGCTCAGTTGTTCTGCCTCCCTGAGAAGATCAACTATACTGTCTAGCCTATGTCTCACTATAGAGATACACCATAGGTGACTGTAGCACCATGCAGGGTCTATCAGCCTTCTCTTGTAAAGAGATGTAGATAGTTGAGATAACACGCAGAGTAGACCGGGCTCGGTAGACCAGACACACAATGGGTCTAGTATGATCCCAGGATCTCTAGTTGACAACCTCCTGGGACCTGGTAGAGTAGGCCCAGTCTGCAGGCCTCTACAGCCAGCATCTCTCTGGCAGCTCCACTATTACATGCAGACAGCTCCTTAACAGATTCTACCACCAAGCCATAAGACTGCTGAACAACTAAATCAAATGGCCACCAGAACTATTTACATTTACACCCCCACCCCCTAGACTGTCCCGTATGTGGGTGTCTCCTTGACCCTGTTAGACTGCCGTGTCTGGGAGACTCTGCCAACTGACTGAGATTATAATGAGGCCTTTTCTAAACACCTCAGTTACTAACCAGCTATCATTATCATTAATATGAATCACCATTCATTATATTACCTCACAGAGACAATTACATGGAAAACAAGGTGCTAGACTAAGGCCAGAGACTGGATGAGACAGGCTATGAATAACTATGGTCCCAACCTACACTTGATTAACAACAGACACTGCTTTCAGGTTGGCCTGGGTGTGCTTGACAGTCCAAACCATAGTTTCAGGGGCAGCCAGAGAACAGAACACAGTACATGCAGGGTATACAGTATTAGGGCACAGGACACATGCAAGCATAGCCCTTTGGAAAGAGATACCAGGTATCAGGGAACAGGGAATTGTAGCAAGCAGCATTGTTTTCACAGATTGGTAGGTGCAGCAGGATGTGTGCATGTACCATTAAAGTTAATCCTATCCTAACCTAATTCAGTCAGCCCAGTACGTACCTTATAGCCCGCTCCCAGCTGATGAATGGCAAATATCTGAGCTGGGTTGAGAGCCTCAGAGAACACATAGATGGCCCCCAGCTGACCACAGAATACCCTGTTAGCGTCAGCTGTCTCCGACGAACCCAGGAAGCACTTATCATAACTCTGTAGAGGGAGAGGAGAGGGTCAGTACACGGGCACACAGAGCAGGGGATTTATCATAGCTCTGTAGCGGGAGAAGACAAAGAGAGGGCTTATCATAACTCTGTACAATGAGACGAAGATGGATATATTTATAACGGTCAAACATAAGCCACAATATGATCTCACTCACTCACTCATTCACTCACTCACTCACACACACACATTTTGCAGTGATATGCCATTCCGTATGGTTTGTGCTTGGTGGGACTAGAATTTGTTTTTTTCAACAGGACAATGACTGGTACTGTATCTGTCTCTGGGAAATGGTTAGGGCCATTATACGGACACTGAGTCAGAGATGAGAGGATTGGGCCATGTCCTTTAACACATCCAGCAGACTCGGACAGGGGAAGCATCATCCAAACGTCAAACACAGCTGAGTAGCAGAGCAATTAACAGACCCCAAAAAAAGACAGCTTTAGAATGGGCAAATAGGATAACTATGAGAGTGCATGATTCACAGGGCCTCTAATAGATTATCACTCAGAGAGGGACACTTAGGTCTGCATCCTAAATGGCACTCTATTCCCTACTCTATTCCCTATTTAGTGCACTACCTTTGATCAGAGCTGTGTGTGTGTCTGTCCTTGTAAACCTATACCTGTAAACCTATACCTGTAACCCCTGCCTTGTAGAAGTGTGTTAATAATAATATACACCACGCACACCCCATCCCCCCCTAACTCTGTAGATAGCAGCCTTTGTGGTCCTCCCTTCCTGTCTCTTCTTCTACCATCTTCCTCTCTTCAAACATCTCCCTGAAATGGTTATGCAAATAGGAGCTTTGAAAACGCAGCTCAGTGGGGAAGTGGGGAAGAAAACAGAGTGAAACAGGTAATTGCTCCACTTGTCCAATCATTTTTTTTCAAAACTGTTCAAAATGTGCCTGTGTGCCTTACTGAGCATGACCTTGTAGAGGGCTCACTACAGGAAGGAACAGTGACAGGAGAGTCAGTCAATCAATCAATCAAGCATCAATCAACCAGCAATGAGGTGCATTCTCACATCGTTGGTGTTGACGTGCCAGGCCATGTCGCCATAGGAGACCAGCTGGCCGTTGACATAGCAACGGATCTCACTGTTCCTCCAGCGGTTGTAGATATGCACGATGCTGATCATGTACCACTGAAAGAGAGAGAGAGAGAGAGTGGATGCACTAGAAACGACAACCCATTCAGTCCCACTGTATGAACAGGGTTTTAAACACAGCCTATAGTGTTTGCATTGCAGTCACCCAGGTCATCTAGAGAACAAATAGGATCATGTGATTCAGTAGCTCTGATCTCATACATATTGCATTATTACACAGGCCTACTGCATAGCATAGATAACACAGTATTACAAACCATACAGTTATCCATACATTCTGCATGGTATAGACAACACAGTAATCCAGACCATACAGTTTCACTGATACATATGAAAATCTAACCTGTACACGGATCATCTCAATGTAAGGTTTTAATGAAGCAGTTATAGCTGCAACCCTCACTATGTTGATCTACTGCAAATCAACAGGATTTAGACACATCATTAACATGACTATGGCAGAGTGGATCAGATTACTCCAGTTGATGATTAAGAGGCAATACCCCCTTTTAGATCACTTCTAATCACCAGGAGAGCAGATCATTGATTTGAGGATATCTTTAGATCAAAGTCTGCCCTCTACTTTAATGATCACTGATGACTTCACTACTAGAAACGTTGACCTGGTGCAGAGAGGAGAGGACGAGAGGGGGAACATAATTCTGTACATACTGTAGTAGTGCACTATGTATAGAATAAGGTGTCATGTCAGAAACACCATGGTTACTGACAGCTATTTAACCGAAGGCTGTAATTGTCTGACAGAAGCCTTGAGCCTTGAACCAGCCTGTTATCTCTACTGGGACAGAGACAGGTATGGTGTCAGACATCCCAAGATACATTACACTCCCTCGCTACACTCTCATCTCATCTCAATGTACACCCAGCTGCTCCTGTGAGGAGGTCCCTGTGGGAGTGTTAATCAGAACAGGTAATGATGCTCTCTCTCTGGTCTGAGGAGAGTCAGATCAGATTGTTTTTTTGCTCTGAGGTGGGTTTTTTGCACAAGACCTGCTGAACCAAGACCACCACCGCTACATTTAAAGGAACAGTGACAAGGAAATGAGCATTAAATCTGTGTGCTACTTCAGGGGCTACATCGGTGTGAATGCGCAAATCTGATAGGGGTCACATTGAGTGTGGACAGTCAGAAAAAAATATTGGATACATAAAGAAAATCTGATTTGGGTAGGGTGGCTGTGTAAACACAGCCTAAAATGCTTGATATATATGACCACAGAGATCATTAAGGGGTTTTCCTGATCGTACCCACATGGCAACAAGCTGGTGGTGAGGCCTCATTCATAACATACTGACCAGATCAATACAGTCCTATAGAGCAGCACCTCAACACACCATCACTCACATATGGGACCTGCACACTGCTACATAAGCACTCTACTGATCATCAGCTATGTGACCTGTAGGCTGGTATAAGCACACTGACCATTGCTCATTGATCACTAGCAGGGTAACAGATGAAACCTGGTCACCCTTGTAGTCACCCTTGCCTGGCTGAACTGCAGGCTTTTTGCTGGCACAAGGAGCTAAGAACGTTTCAGGAGGACAGTCATGTCTGTTTGCAAGGCAGAGGTCCCTAGTTCTGGTATCGGTTTGAGATGGTACAATTAAGCAAGCACAGCGACGTCCGTCAAAGCAGGAGGCTGATGAAATATGGCTTGTCACCTAAAACCCTCACAAACCTTTACAGATGCACAATTGAGAGCATCCTGTCGGGCTGTATAACCGCCTGGTACGGCAACTGCACCACCCACAACCGCAGGGCTCTCCAGAGGATGGTGCGGTCTGCACAACACATCACTGGGGGCAAACTACCTGCCCTTCAGAACACCTATAGCACCCGATGTCTCGGAAGGTCAAAAAGATAATCAAGGACAACAACCACCCGAGCCACTGCCTGTTCATCCCGCTATCATCCAGAAGTCGAGGTCAGTACAGGTGCATCAAAGCTGGCACCAAGAGACTGAAAAACAGCTTCTATCTCTTCCATCACTGACACAGAGAGGCTGCTGACTACATACAGACTTTAAATCATTGGCCACTAACAAATGGATCACTGGTCACTTTATTAATGCCACTTTAATAATGATGTTTACATAACTTGCATTACTCATCTCATGTATATACTGTATCTATAACATCTATTGCATCTTGCATATACCACTCGGTCATTGCTCATCCATATATTTACATGTACATATTATTTTTTCATCCCTTTACTTAGATTTGTGTGTATTAGGTAGTTGTTGTGGAATTGTTAGATTACTTGTTGATATTGCTACACTGTCGGAACTAGAAGCACAAGCGTTTCGCTACACTCGCAATAATACCTGCTAACCATGTGTATGTGACCAATACAATTTGATTTAAAGAATCTCTTACCTTCCTAGGTTGAAAGTCATATTTGACACAGTGCTGGAAGCCTTTGCCTTTAGACTTCAGCGATGTCACGATCAGACAGTTGCCCACGAAATGTGCAGAGTAGCCGATTCCTTTACTGGTGCGAAAGCTGCAAAAGAAACGGTATCAAAATTATGAGGTGCGAACATTACATTTCTAATTTCATATTGGCTCCCTAGACTTGATGTTTCACATTGTATATACTCAGGAAAAATAATGCCTTTCTCTCACGGAAGGAATGATTATCATGCATCTATCAGGTTTATGTCAACCAAACACAATCCACAGCAGAAGGATAATGATAGTAACTATTGTGTCTGTTGCTGACTAATTAATTAGTACTTTCCCACTCTGGCCATTCCTCTCTTTACTTCGCCCTCTCTCTCCCACTCCCTCTCACATTCTCTCCCACTCCCTCTCACATTCTGTCCCACTCCCTCTCACATTCTCTCCCACTCCCCCTCACATTCTCTCCCACTCCCTCTCACATTCTCTCCCACTCCCCCTCACATTCTCTCCCAACTCCCTCTCACATTCTCTCCCACTCCCTCTCACATTCTCTCCCACTCCCCCTCACATTCTCTCCCACTCCCTCTCACATTCTCTCCCACTCCCTCTCACATTCTCTCCCACTCCCTCTCACATTCTCTCCCATTCTCTCTCCCACTCCCTCTCTCATCCCTTTCATCTCATCCCTCCCCTCCTTATACCCATCTCCAGTCCTCTACTCTCCTCTGCTCCCCTCCTCTCCTCTCCTCTCCTCCTCTCTAGGGACTCCTCTCCCTATCTATTTGGAGTAGTGGTTGATAATCTCTTCTCTTGAGGCTATTGATCTCTCTGTTAATTACCCACAATGCACCACCAGACGTGGGCTGTGGTGGCCAGACATTAGTCTACATTAATAGTCGTTACCATTGTTCCTCCCCCTATCTTACAGCCCATATAATCCTTCTCTGTACCTCCCTCTGATCCCTGCCTGCACACCACACAACACACACACAGACACACTGTGGTGGCACACACACTACACACACACACACACACACACACACACACACCACACTCACACCCACTCTCTCACACTCACACACCCTCTGATCACCACACACACACACACACACACACACACACACACACACACACACACACACACACACACACACACACACACACACACACACACACACACACACACACACACACACACACACACAAGCTTGTACCAGCCTCCACAGTTCAGACCTGGGCTGGTTTTAATCACCCTAATCAGAACTCATTCCTCCTTTAAACTGCACTACATCATCAGGAGGAAGGGAGTCCTCAGTCAGAGCTGCTTATAAACTTTAAACCTTGAAAAGTGGATGAAATGAAATACAACTTGTGGTCATAATCTGCTTACTGATTTAGAGGGAAGGTCAGAGGTCAAACACTAAAGTTACTGGGTCCCCACTGGGCAGAGGTCGGTTCAACATCTAGTTTTGATTTACATTTGAGTGGTCAACTAACTGAATTTAATAATAACAAAAATCTTTGGATTTAGGTTAAAAGTTGGGTGGAAAAAATATGAAATTCTCTTACATTAATTACTTTTTGCAAATCCAATCAGTTTTCGATGTTGATTCAAAGTCATCACATTGAGTTTTGTTGAAATGATGTACAAACGATTGAACCAGTTTTTGCCCAGTGGGTCAGTGCAACAGGTGGGGAACTACTCACCAGTAGAGATATGGTTTATATGTACTACTCACCAGTAGAGATATGGTTTATATGTACTACTCACCAGTAGAGATATGGTTTATATGTGCTACTCACCAGTAGAGATATGGTTTATATGTGCTACTCACCAGTAGAGATATGGTTTATATGTACTACTCACCAGTAGAGATATGGTTTATATGTGCTACTCACCAGTAGAGATATGGTTTATATGTTCTACTCACCAGTAGAGATATGGTTTATATGTGCTACTCACCAGTAGAGATATGGTTTATATGTACTACTCACCAGTAGAGATATGGTTTATATGACCTACTCACCAGTAGAGATATGGTTTATATGTACTACTCACCAGTAGAGATATGGTTTATATGAACTACTCACCAGTGATGTTGTTTATATGTACATTCTCACCAGTAGAGATATGGTTTATATGTACCACTCACCAGTGGGATATGGTTTATATGGCCTGTCAGAAGTAGAGATATGGTTTATATGAACTACTCACCAGAGAGAGATATGGTTTATATGTGCTACTCACCAGTAGAGATATGGTTTATATGTGCTACTCACCAGTAGAGATATGGTTTATATGTGCTACTCTCCAGTAGAGATATGGTTTATACTGATATATTTACTCACCAGTAGAATATGGTTTTAAAGTGGCTGGACTCACCAGTAGAGATATCATTTATATGTACTAGCCACCAGTTAGAGATATGGTTTATATGTCTGACTCACCAGTAGAGATATGGTTTATAGTCTCTACTCCCAGTAGAGATATGGTTTATATGTGCTGGACTGACCAGTAGAGATATGGTTTATATGTGGCTCACCAGTAGAGATATGTTTATATTTATACTCACCAGTAGAGATATGGTTTATATGTGTCCACCAGTAGAGATATGGTTTATATTTGCTCACCAGTAGAGATATGGTTTATATGTGCTACTCACCAGTAGAGATATGGTTTATATGTGCTACTCTCCAGTAGAGATATGGTTTATATGTGCTACTCACCAGTAGAGATATGGTTTATATGTGCTACTCACCAGTAGAGATATGGTTTATATGTGCTACTCACCAGTAGAGATATGGTTTATATGTGCTACTCACCAGTAGAGATATGGTTTATATGAACTACTCACCAGTAGAGATATGGTTTATATGTGCTACTCACCAGTAGAGATATGGTTTATATGTGCTACTCACCAGTAGAGATATGGTTTATATGTGCTACTCACCAGTAGAGATATGGTTTATATGTGCTACTCACCAGTAGAGATATGGTTTATATGTGCTACTCACCAGTAGAATCATCTTTATATTTGTACTCACCAGTAGAGATATGGTTTATATTGCTACTCACCAGTAGAGATATGGTTTATATGTGCTACTCTCCAGTAGAGATATGGTTTATATGTGTACTCACCAGTAGAGATATGGTTTATATGTGCTACTCACCAGTAGAGATATGGTTTATATGTGCTACTCACCAGTAGAGATATGGTTTTATATGAACTACTCACCAGTAGAGATATGGTTTATATGAACTACTCACCAGTAGAGATATGGTTTATATGTGCTACTCACCAGTAGAGATATGGTTTATATGAACTACTCACCAGTAGAGATATGGTTTATATGTGCTACTCCCCAGTAGAGATATGGTTTATATGTTCTAATGCCGAGATATGGTTTATATGTGCTACTCACCAGTAGAGATATGGTTTATATGTTCTACTCACCAGTGTGAGATATGGTTTATATGTTCTACTCACCAGTAGAGATATGGTTTATATGTGCTACTCACCAGTAGAGATATGGTTTGTCTTTGTCTACATTGATGTTGTTTAGGGGTCCATTCTGAACCAGGTGCTGAGAGTGGGGCCGTTCTGGCTCAGTTACCACTTAGCAATGGGAACAGGAACAATATGGCCTGTTGAAGCATGTGGGAACAGCAGACTGGTATAGGGATTGATTGAATATGTCCGAGAAGACACCGGCCAGCTGGTCTGCGCATGCTCTGAGGGCGCGGCTGGGGATGAGCCTGCAGCAGAGAGCGAGAGAGAGAGAGACTTTTCATAGACTCCAGAGGAAGCACTATCTCTAAAACAAATAAAGTAACAAACATACTGCTGTCGTGTGATTGTTCTTTAGATGGTGGATGGATGACTATGAAGACAAACATTGGATAGAGACTAATTACTCTTTTGCAGATTTAGGAGCCGTTCCCCTGCTTAGACATTGCATGCATCAACCAATGGTTGCATACCAAGTCATTGACAGTGCAGTCAGGCACCAGACTGCTTTACCATATTTTTTATTTGACCTTTATTTAACCAGGTAGGCCAGTTGAGAACAATTTCTCATTTACAACTGCGACCTGGCCAAGATAAAGCAAAGCAGTTTGACAAATACAACAACAGAGTTACACATGGAATAAACAAACATACAGTCAATAATACAGTAGAACAAGTCTATAGTCTATATACAGTGTGGCAAATGAGGTAGGATAAGGGAGGTAGTAAGGCAATAAATAGGCCATGGTGGTGAAGTAATTATAATATAGCAATTAAACACTGGAATGGTAGGTGTGCAGAAGATGAATGTGCAAGTATAGATACTGGGGTGCAAAGGAGCAAGATAAATAAATAAAGGATGGGGTAGTTGGATGGGCTCTTTACAGATGGGCTATGTATAGGTGCAGTGATCTGTGAGCTGCTCTGACAGCTGGTGCTTAAAGCTAGTGAGGGAGATATAAGTCACCAGCTTCAGTGAATTTTGCAGTTAGTTCCAGTCATTGGCAGCAGAGAACTGGAAGGAAAGGCGGCCAAAGGAAGAATTGGCTTTGGGGGTAACCAGTGAGATATACCTGCTGGAGCACGTGCTATGGGTGGGTGCTGCTATGGTGACCAGTGAGCTGAGATAAGGTGGGGCTTTACCTAGCAGAGACTTGTAGATGACCTGGAGCCAGTGGGTTTGGTGACGAGTATGAAGCAAGGAGCAGCCAACGAGAGCGTATAGGTCGCAGCGGTGGGCAGTATATGGGGCTTTGGTGACAAAACGGATGGCACTGTGATAGACTGCATCCAATTTGTTGAGTAGAGTGCTGGAGTCTATTTTGTAAATGACATAGCCGAAGTCGAAGATCGGTAGGATGGTCAGTTTTACGAAGGTATGTTTAGCAGCATGAGTGAAGGATGCTTTGTTGTGAAACAGGAAGCCGATTCTAGATTTAATTTTGTATTGGAGATGCTTAATGTGAGTCTGGAAGGAGAGTTTACAGTCTAACCAGACACCTAGGTATTTGGAGTTGTCCACATATTCTAAGTCAGAACCGTCCAGAGTAGTGATGCTGGACGGGCGGGCAGGTGTGGGCAGCAATCGGTTGAAGAGCATGCATTTAGTTTTACTTGCATCTAAGAGCAGTTGGAGGCCACAGAAGGCGAGTTGTATGGTATTGAAGCTTGTCTGGAGGTTAGTTAACACAGTGTCCAAAGAAGGGCCAGAATGGTGTCGTCTGCGTAGAGGTGGATCAGAGAATCAGCAACAGCAAGCGCGACATCATTGATGCATACAGAGAAGAGTCGACCCGAGAATTGAACCCTGTGGCACCCCCATTGAGACTGCCAGAGGCTCGGAAAACAGGCCCTCCAATTTGACACACTGATCTCTGTCAGAGAAGTAGTTGGTGAACCAGGCGAGGCAATCATTTGAGAAACCAAGGCTGTTGAGTCTGCCGATAAGAATGTGGTGATTGACAGAGTCGAAAGCCTTGGCCAGGTCGATGAATACGGCTGCACAGTAATGTCTCTTATCGATGGCGGTTACGATGTCGTTTAGGACCTTGAGCGTGGCTGAGGTGCACCCATGACCAGATCTGAAACCAGATTGCATAGTGGAGAAGGTACGGTGGGATTCGAAATGGTCGGTACTCTGTTTGTTAACTTGGCTTTCAAAGACCTTAGAAAGGCACGGTAGGATAGACATAGGTCTGTAGCAGTTTGTTTCTGGAGTGTTTCCACTTTGAAGAGGGGGGGATGGCTGTGGCAGCTTTCCAATCTCTGGGAATCTTAGATGATACGAAAGAGAGGTTGAACAGGATAGCAAATAGGGGTTGCAACAATTTCAACAGATAATTTTAGAAAGAGAGGGTCCAGATTGTCTAGCCCGGGTGATTTTTAGGCGTCCAGATGTTGCAGCTCTTTCAGAACATCAGCTATCTGGATTTGGGTGAAGGAGAAATTGGGGCATGCTTATTTAAGATGGCGAGGAAGGCATTTTTAAAGAATAAACAGGCATTGTCTACTGACGGGATGAGGTAAATATCCTTCCAGGATACCCTTGGCCAGGTCGATTAGAAAGGCCTGCTCGCTGAAGTGTTTTAGGGAGCGTTTGACAGTGATGAGGGTTGGTCGTTTGACCGCAGAACCATTACGGATGCAGGCAATGAGGCAGTGATTGCTGAGATCTTGGCTGAAAACAGCAGAGGTGTATTTGGAGGGCAAGTTGGTTAGGATGATATCTTTGTGGGTGCCCGTGTTTACGGATTTGGGGTTGTACCTGGTGGGTTCATTGATAATTTGTGTGAGATTGAGGCATCAAGTTTAGATTGTAGGATGGCCGGGGTGTTAAACATGTCCCAGTTTAGGTCACCTAGCAGCACGAGCTCTGAAGATAGATGGGGGGCAATCAATTCACATATGGTGTCCAGGGCACTGCTGGGGGCAGAGGGTGGTCTATAGCAAGCGGCAACGGTGAGAGACTTGTTTCTGGAAAGGTGGATTTTTAAAAGTAGAAGCTCAAATTGTTTGGGTACAGACTTGGATAGTAAGACAGAACTCTGCAGGCTATCTCTGCAATAGATAGCAACACTGCCCCCTTTGGCAGTTCTATCTTGTCGGAAAATGTTATAGTTAGGGATGGACATTTCAGGGTTTTTGGTAGTCATCCGAAGCCAGGATTCAGACACGCCTAGGACATCCGGGTTGGCAGAGTGTGCTAAAGCAGTGAATAAAACAAACTTAGGGAGGAGGCTTCTAATATTAACATGCATGAAACCAAGGCATTTACGGTTACAGAAGTCAACAAATGAGAGCACCTGGGGAGTAGGAATGGAGCTAGGCACTGCAGGGCCTGGATTAACCTCTACATCACCAGAGGAACAGAGGAGGAGTAGAATAAGGGTACGGCTAAAGGCTATCAGAAATGGTCGTCTAGTACGTTCAGAACAGAGAGTAAAAGGAGCAGGTTTCTGGGCGCGATAGAATAGATTCAAGGCGTAATGTACAGACAAAGGTATGGTAGGATGTGAGTACAATGTAGGATGTGAGCAAATTACGTTGGTAGTCCTGTCGTGATGGATATAATCATGTCTTCGTTGAGTGAAAGGGGCCCAGGCCAATTGACTATATAGGTATAGTGGCGCGAGAAATTGGCCGATGGGCCTATTAGCTAACAGTCCGATATGCTCTAGACAGCTAGCGGGCCGCGGCTAGCAGGGTAACAGATGGGCATTCAGGGGATGTCGCGAGGTAGGGGTCAGTTGAGTACCCCCTCATGCAGATTACGTCGGTAGTCCAGTCGTGAAGGATCGGCGGGGCTCCGTGCCCCGTACCGGAAGTAAAAGGGGTCCAGGTATTGTAGCACACGAGTGGCTGATGGTCTCTTCAGCTAGCCGGGAGATGGGCCTAGCATGGGCTAGCTCCAGGTTAATTGGTGCTTTCTTCGGGATGTTAGCCAGTAGTAGTCACTTGGATTGCAGCTAGCTAGCTGCGATGATCCAGGTGAAAAGGTTCAGAGCTTGCGGTAGGAATCCGGGGATATGGAGAGAAAATAGGTCCGGTATGCTCTGGTTTGAATCGCGTTGTACAAACTGGCGAGAGCTTTCCAAGCTAAAGGTTAGCTGATGACCGCAAGCAGTGGTTAGTTGACTACTAGCTAGTAAATAGTGAGCTGGCCAGACTCTGTTGGGGGATTCCGGTTCCGAGGTAAATAAAAATACTTGATAGAAAACAGATCCACACCACATTGGGTGAGGCGGGTTGAAGGAGAGTATTTTGAAGTTGAGGTTTAGAGAAATATAAAAAATATATGCAAAGAAAAATATATTAAAAGATATATACATGGGACATGTCAAGACGAAGGACAAAGACGTCTGACTGCTACGCCATCTTGGATTAATGTGTTATGTGCTGATGTGGTTAGCTGATAAGTAAAATACCTATCCAGGTGTTGTAAGATCTGGCATGCATCAGCAACCCCTGAGCAGAGGAACGTGCCCTTTATAATGAACTGACCACATCTACAGCCATGCATCAACTCAACTGCTTCCTGTTCACTTACAACAATTAATGAACATCTGACCAATCAGAACAGAAAAAGGTAGGTGCTAGGTAGATAATCAATTCCAATTCCAAACAGCTGATTCCTCGTATTATAGAACAGTGACAGATATGTACAGTTGATGTATAATTTTATTCAGCTAATTACACAAGCAAAAACATACATTTTTTTCAGTGTATAATAAGAGGGAATGTCCACATCACCAGGCTAGCCCAGCGTGTAAAGTCTTACCGCAGCACTGCGTCCGGGGAAGTTGAAGAAAGTGTCTGGACCGTGTCTCTGAGGCATCTGGTTCAGAACAGACAGCAGCTTCACTGCATGCCTCGGCTGAAGAGGAGAGATGGTGGTAGGAGAGAGGAGAAGAGATGGAGGAAGGAGAGAGAGAAGAGATGGAGGGAGGAGAGAGGAGAAGAGATGGAGGGAGGGAGTAGAGAGAGAAGAGATGGCGGGAGGAGAGAGAGAAGAGATGGCGAGACGAGAGAGAGAAGAGATGGAGGGAGGAGAGAGAGAAGAGATAGAGGGAGGAGAGAGAGAAGAGATGAGGGAGGAGAGAGAGAAGAGATGGAGGGAGGAGAGAGAGAAGAGATGGAGGGAGGGAGGAGAGAGGAGAAGAGATGGAGGGAGGAGAGAGAGAAGATATGGCGAGACAAGAGAGAGAAGAGATGGCGAGACGAGAGAGAGAAGCGAAAGAGGGAGGAGAAAGGGAAGAGGAAAGATGGAGGGAGAAGAGAGCAAAGAGATGGAGGGAAGAGACAGAGAGGAGACATGAAGGGACATAAAGGGAAGAGAGAAGAGACAAGGGAAGAGATGAGAGAAAGAAGTGATGTATGGATGAGATGGAGATAATATTGTATATGAGCCATGTTCATCACATACTGTACAATAGATGATTATAACACCAACTTATAACCTCTCCTTCCCCTCCCATTACTTACCCAGAGTCCTCTACTCCTACAACTTACCCAGAGTCCTCGGTCTCCCCTCAGCATACTGAACAGCAGTTTGAGCTCCTTCACTGTGATGCTGTAGCTGGCTAGCACTCCTAACATATCCACCAGCAGGTCTACAGATATATATACACATATACACATACACACACACACACACACACACACACACACACACACACACACACACACACACACACACACACACACACACACACACACACACACACACACACACACACACACACACACACACACACACACACACACACACACACACACACACACACACACACACACACACACACACACACACACACACACACACACACACACACACACACACACATGTTGAGTTGGTACTTCAATTTCCTCACTGGCAGATAGGGGTTAATTATTTACTGTAAAAAATCCACAATAGAAACATGCCCTCATATTTCACAATAGAATTAAAAAAGAGTTGAAAAGTGCCAAGCCTTTAGTTTGCCCTCTGAAATTAAATTTTCCTCTAAACTGCAATTCAGTCTCATTATAAAACACACTGTGACTAATTATATTTTCTCTTTTCAATCTTTCCTCTGCTTTAAGCCAGAGGAATTTCAATATGCTTAAAATATTAACTTAATCCACATCCATCCACCTAGCAAGCTGCAGTGGGTACTGTACTGCAGGCTTACTATGGGCACCTGGCCATGGAACAAGCTCTATGGACTATTTTGTGTGTGTGTGTTTGTGTGCATGTGCGTGTGTGTGCTGCGTGCGTATGTTCCTTTACCTGCGATCATGTCGTCAACGGAGCTCATCTTCAGCAGTACCTGCTCTATGAGGCCCACCTCAGTGCTGGTCTGGAGGTTACGGACACTCTTCCTGAGGATGGCTGTGAACATGGACCACACCTCAGCCTGGCAGGTCACATCACAGTGCTCCAACAGCTCCACCATACAGCCTAGGCTCTCTGCCGCCGCTATGATGAAGTTCTGCTCCAGGTCAAACTCACCCCCAACCAGCTAGAGAGGAGAGATGTAGGGAGGGGAGGGAGAGGAGGGAAGGGATGGGATGGAGAGGTAGTATGAGATTAACAGACATGATTGTTCAGTAAGAGAGAGGAGGCCTTTTCCTCTACGAGACAGTGATTGTATTACAAAAGGCTCAGAAATAGAAGGGTTGTAATGTAAAATCTCATATTGGTTGGAAAGTGGAAGGGAAGGGGCTTACCGATCAATCAACAATCCATATTTATATTCTTGATGCTCAACAGGCAATCAATTGGTCGCCTCTAGTAGCGCGAACACACAGAGAACACACAGAGAACATACAGAGAACACATGGTACAGAGGCTGCATCCCGACTGGTGGGCATGGAAGCAGCCATGCAGAAAATAGGGTCAGAAACTCTCCAGGTACCATCACTGTGACTGACAGGACAAAGCCTGCAGGAAATAAGGTAAGAACTAATAGCAGATCTAACGAAAGAGAGAGAGAGCGAGAGCGAGAGAGAGAGAGAGAGAGAGAGAGAGAGAGAGCGCGTGCGAGAGAGAGAGGGGGGGAGAGAGAGAGAGAGAGAGAGAGAGAAAGTGCGTGCGAGAGAGAGAGGGGGAGAGAGAGAGAGAGAGAGAGAGAGAAAAGCACGTGCGAGAGAGAGAGAGGGGGAGGATAATAAGCAATCTGAAGTGGTTCAATGGCCAAGCTGTTCAGAAAACCCACCTCTATAAAGCAGAGCTTACAGTAACAAACCCTTGCTAAATATAGACTGTGTTCACACTGTTGCATACTGAACAGACTACCTGGGTCCAACAAAACGCACAGGTCCTCATCTCCCTACCCCACCATCTTGTCTTTCCTCTCCTCTGCTTCTATCCTCTCCTCAGCCCTGTATTATCCTCGCTACTCTGCTTTGTCTTTACATGTATTTATCCCTCATTCTATTGTGGTAGAACTCAGCTCCAGTTGTCACTCCCTGATCTGTTTCACCTGTCTTTGTGTTTCACCTGTCTTTGTCTCCACCCCCCTCCAGCTGTCGCCCACCTTCACATTATCCCCTGTGTATTTATACCGGTGTTCTCTGTTTGTCTGTTGCCAGTTCGTCTTGTCTTGTCTTACCAGCGTGCTTCCCAGTCTTCCTTTTTCTCAAGTCTGTTTTCCTAGTTGTCCCTGCCCTGACCCTGAGCCTGTTTTCAATAAATCATCTGAGAACTGTACTATTCGCCTCCCGTGTCCGCATCTGGGTCATATCCTGAGTCGTGATACCAGTAGTCATTTCTTTGTGTTATAAAAGGCACTAGAGTACAGGGTCCAGGGAAAGTATTCCTGTGGAATTTAACATCTTGACAAAAACTTTATTTTCAATGAAAGGAATTGATTTTCAGAGCAGACCGTGTGCAGTTGAAGTTAGGATAAAAACAGGACCGGATCAATCATGTTTATTTACTTTCTTCTCTACACTAGAGAACCAGGATTCTGACTAAGAACTAGCTTCTCCATTACATTGTGGATTGAGCAAACATTTTTACTGCAAATACATTGGCAGGCTAGTAGGCCATGGTACAGAGAGAGATAGAGAGACAAAGAGCCCTGCATCTCTCTCTCCTACAATACCTCTCCATCCCTCCCTCCATTCACAGACAGTAAGCAGCAGACTAATTACAGTTTTACATCCTAGTAATCTGCAGCCAATGTGCTCAGAGAGGAGAGGAGGAGAGGTATAGATGAAGACATGGGATGCGTCCCCAATGACACTCTATTCCCTATTTAGTGCTCTGGTTAAAAGTCTCTGGTCAAAAGTAGTACACTGAATAGGGAATAGAGTGGTATTTGGGATGTAAATATGGACACAGATTAGCCATTTAGGCTGCGTTTAAACAGGCAGCCCAATTCAGATCTTTTTTCACTAATTGTTCTTCCGACCAATCAGATCAGCTCTGAAAAAGAGCTGATGTGAAAAGATCTGGTGTGATTGGTCAAAATAACAATTAGTGGAAAAAGATCAGAATTGGGATGCCTGTCTTAACGCAGCCTTAGAAGCTTTCAACCTCACACTTACATAGCCAGTCAGACTGTTAGAGTAATTATACCAGTCATTACACACACCACTTTAACCACTTCAACTGGCTCAACCATGCTACAATATAATCAATGCTAAGAACTCAATGGAAGGAAATGTATACAGGTATCCTTGTATAAATTTAGCTTGAACGTTTGTTTAAACTAGACGTAAGAAGAACTTGAGGGTTGTCAAAGATTCAGAAATCTAGGTAGATTGTGTAAGCCTGAGGTATGCCAGAGGCAAGGAGAGTTAACATGATGTACATTGGATGTACTGTACAGCAGTAGAGCTGAATGTCTGCATTCTAAACTCCAGGGATGTGTCCTAAATAGCACCCTATTCCCTATATAGTGCACTACTTTTGACCAGAGCCATTTGGGACATCAAAAATGGAATTAGGGCGCTCCTATAAACCAGTGAGAGGACAGCAGAGAGGAGAGAGCAGAGAACAAGGACACAGGGAGTCTAATCATCAACAAAACCTTGAAGTTGAAAATAACAAGTTGTGCCGTGCAAAGCCTTTTTTTACAGTGAGATGTGGTATCTTTAATTGATCACAATCTGCTGGTTGGATGAAAGACAGAATAACTACTTTTTAACCTGAAATGTTTAGTATGCACAGCAGTGCCACTGCTTCTATTAGCAGAATAACACTTTCATTTACAATCTCTTTCTGGATTAAAAACCATCTTCAAATCAGATTCTTGATTAGGTCCCACAATCACCCAGGCGCCAGATGTCTCTGTGTGAGTAGCTGCATTAAGAATGAGCAGAATGTATAATGAGCAGAATGTATAATGAGCAGAATCTATATTGGAAACATACAGTCTGGTTACACATAACAATGTACCTCGTCCACCATTTAAGATTACAGTATCTGTTAAGGATTACTGGAAGCAACAGGCTACATATAGCTATAGATGGCAGCTTAGCTTAACATAATATGCGATGAGAAAAACATCAACATTCCATATGGGCAGTGACAGAAATGATACACATTTCAATTTAACTCTACAGTACTAGTCACTTTCTCTCACTACAACCTCTCCCTCTCTCCATATCCCCTCTCACACTCAGTCTCTACCCCTCCCAACCTCTCCTTCACTCTATTTGCTCCATCTTTCTGTGTATTAACCTCCTGACCATTGATCTCTGTTACACTTAACATCTTGATCAGTGATTAGTTCCTTTCTCCTGACTGCATCTTGGCAGGATGACGAACCAGAGAGAGAGAGAGAGAAAGGGAGAGAGAGAGAGAGAGAGAGAGAGAGAGAGAGGGGGTGGGAGATATATAGAGAGAGAGAGACTCTTGGTCACCATGGTGATGGCAGTAGGTTGGACTAGAAACGTAATCTTCTGTAGGTTTCCAGTCTAAACAGTGGACAGCAAATCGGGTTTAAAACAATAGAAGTGAATTCCTATTTCCAGCTGTTGGTGAGAATAAACAGAGGAGAGAAGGAGCAGGAATATCCGTGCATTATGTCAAGATCAATAATAAAATAAATACACAGCTGCTCCATACTAAGAGACATCCCATTGTGAAGGCTCAGGCTATCCTGCTGTATCCAGCATCAGAGTACATCAGCGTAAGTAGACAAAAAATGCTGGTGTGTTGTTCCTGTTTTCTTGTCATCCTTAATAAAAAATAAAAACCGGTGGACTTTGACATTCGGTTCTTCCATTGGTTCTGCAGAGAATGGGTACAGCAGCCATGCAGCGGCAAATCTTCTGGAAAATAATTTGACCAATCAAAGATCAGAAAAAGTCTCACAGATTGCTCGATGATTGTGTCTGTACCCTGTGTGCCTACACCAAGTCACAGTGATAATAGAACAGCACAAGACCAGGGTTGTATCCAAAAATGGTACCATATCCCTTTATATTGCACTACATAGAGAATAGGATGTCATTTGGGACACAACCCAGGGCTAGAGCAGAACGGATCAGGTCAGCCTGATAGTGTGTAAAGTACTTAAGCCTCTCTCTGTCTCTCTGACACTGTGACATGTACAGTACTGTTCAGTACTCTGCAGGAGTGTGATCTAACACAGTAACTCCAGTAGTCTGAGGGGGTAAACCCAGGGCTCTTCTCTCCCTATTCGAGACCTGACAAAATGTCATGACTAGAAAGGTCAGGCTCCAGCTCAGCCCAGTCCAAGTGCTTATCTGTCCTGACACCACAATGGTGGAACCAGTTTCCCCCTGAAGCTAGGACAGCAGAGTTCTTGCCCAATGTTATCTCAACATGTGTGGGGCACTAAGCAAATTGTAGGTCTTGTGAGCAGAAACTTGAACGTTGTGAGAATTTTGTGCAACTTTACAGCATTTACAGTGAAGACTGAGGCTTTACAGTTTTAGACAGTAGCTAATAGGCTATTGTGGCTATTTGAGCATAATGTAGGCCTACCAACAATACCAATGGAGCAAATCCCATAACATTTTCACATGGAAATAGCTTTTGATTTCTATGATATGGGACGACCCACCCACTCTGTCTGCCGAATTCCTTCTCTTTGCTCGTGCTTTCCTTAATAGGATGTCGGTGGGCGGAGCCGGGAGGGTTATCAGCAAAATGGGGCACACCTGGGCTCAAACAAACATTGAATTAATAAAGCTGCATACAAACATGTCCTCTTTTTTACTTTCTTGAGTAAGGCAGCTCCAAAATGCAGGCGTTTCAGCCTAACTCAGTGCTTTCCATGGTGGTGGTGCAGCCAGCGGGACAATCCGGAGCGTAGGGGTTGGTAATGTTCTCTAGTTGCGCCATGATTAGCTCAGTGTTCTCACTATGTCACCACCAAGTCTAAGGGTAGACCTTGAAAATTCAAGCCCCTTGGGTGCTGTCATAGAGTTACACTAAAAGTGCCCATCCAAGAAGGCTAAAGGTCATTGGTCACAGATAAAATTATGTCAAATCACGTTATATCTACAGTAGCTTTGATTGGACTGATCATGTAAACATCATACTTACAAAATCGTAGCTAGCAGTCATCATGAATGAAGTCGACAAATTTACTGGCAAATAATTTTTAATCCTTGTCATATGAAGATAAATCATGATAATAAATTATAGATAAAACGTATAGGTGCTCATCGCCCATTGGACATAAACATTACACAACAAGTTGGCAATCGCAAATTCAACAATGAGTGGTTTGGAAGTAGTCAGTGACAGTGACTAATTGCAAGCATTGCAAAGCAATCACTAGCCTGCTATTCAGTGGAGTGGCTGCATGGTCTCAATCTGGGATTAAGTTTAAAATGATAAACACTCAACATTGGCCATGCTGTCAAAACAACTGTTAACTCAGAACTGCGAAAACTTGACTTCAGTGAGTTCAAGACAGGAAATTCCGGGAAAAACGAGCTCCGACAGGGAAATATGTTTTGAGCGGTCATCCAACTCGGAATTGTAAATCAAATCGCCACTGGTTGATCTATATAGTGCAAACTAATGGGGCGAACTCATTGAAGTACAATCTCTTGTGCCTCCGCGTGGCATGGCATTTCTACTGTGCGGCAGTCCCTGACCACTCGCACTTGACTAAGTAAGAGAGGGATATAGAGATGGAGAGGCAGAGAGAAGGAAAGAGAATAAGAGAGAGGAGAGGAAAGAGAGCGAGGGAGAGAGAGAGATTAGATATAGAAATGGGTTTATTGCTCCTGATTAATCGGCTGAACATCGCTAATGAACAACACTGTGAGCAACACACACACATACACACACACAGTGTGTCTGCCAGACTGTGTAGTAGTGTGAATAGTAGGACACCACAGCTGCTCTGATGCTCTGGGGACTCGAACCACTTCCTCATTCCAATATAATGTAAATGAATTCATTCATTTGCATAACTGGCAGAACAGCCTTGTGGGAGTAAATGCACCAGGCGGCAAAACCCACAGATTAAACCCCTTTTGTAGCTGTCATGGTCTATACTCTAATCAGCAGGATGTCAACGTCATACACACACCAAAACACATACACGGTGTAGTCCCAGTGTACTAGCCATGTAACACCAGAAAGGAAACAGTCTTTTAAACAACCGCTTTGATGAATGTGTGTAAACTAGGCCATGATGCTACTGTGAATAGAGCACATATCTGAGAGCCCAGTTACACACTGGTTTCCCCTTTAAAACAAGCCACAACCCACCTCCTGCTTCCTGCTTCCTACAGCCAAACCTTCCCTCTCCTCCTTGCTGATCACCACTACATCATCCAGACACCTGATCCTCTTGGCTTAGACTACACATCTGCTGTCAGGGGAGGGGGGGAGGGTCAGAGTTTCTCAACACAGTTTTGTTCCAGCCCTGCTCACGCACACATGATCAAAGGGCTAGATGGTGAGTTGAGTGGTTGAATCAGACGGGTTTGTGCAGGGCTAGAGCAACAATGTGCACTGGACCGGAGAGTAGGGACGACAGTGAAATGTTGATGCACGTTCAAACAGAGCTTTGTGCATAAACCCAGTACTGGGAAACAGCAGAGCCCAGTACTGGGAAACAGCAGAGCCCAGTACTGGGAAACAGCAGAGCCCAGTACTGGGAAACAGCAGAGCCCAGCACTGGGAAACAGCAGAGCCCAGCACTGGGAAACAGCAGAGCCCAGCACTGGGAAACAGCAGAGCCCAGCACTGGGAAACAGCAGAGCCCAGTACTGGGAAACAGCAGAGCCCAGCACTGGGAAACAGCAGAGCCCAGCACTGGGAAACAGCAGAGCCCAGCACTGGGAAACAGCAGAGCCCAGGGAGGTTGTGTGACTGGATTACAGATTAACATGCAGCATGTGATCATGATCACACTGGGGTGGACAAACACAGCAACAACACAAAGGACAGGTCAACACTCTGTTGAAACACTAGAAATTAGAGGATTAGTGATTACAGTCATATTATTGTTGAGACATACACGCGTGATCCTGTCTGGTCTATACAGTATAATCTTCTCCATGCATTTATGTAGACATATAGATGGTCCAGAATGATCAACTCAACCGCTCAATCAGGTGTGATCTATGGCAGATATATTTAGAGTTAATGGGGCATGACATTGCTCTGCTCCCTGACCCAGCATCATTAACAGCTGGCCCGCCCCTGTTCCTCATGAGAAAAAAGATGTCTGTCCATGTGTGGGAGTTTCTACCTCCCTTGCTACTACACGCACGCGCATGCACACACAGACACACATACACACAAATGCACGCACACACGCATCCTCTTCCTCCTGTCCTCCCCATCCTGCTCTCCAGGCCCGTAGCATTCTATCATCTGATTCGGTTGCTGCAATTACTTTTAGGAGACATTATTTCAAATCAGCAGTCCCTTTGTGAGGGCTAAAGGGGCCTGAGTGATTTATTGAACAGGAACATAACAGGAAGGTAGTCTCTGCAGCAGAGAGGAGATATCTTGAGTACCAACAACTTAACCTAGAGAGGGAAGAGAGGGAGGAGAGAAGAAGGAGAGAGGGAGGAAAGAGGGAGTCTAATTACCAGGGAGGAGAGAGTGAGAGGAAGGGAAATAGAAGGAGAGAGAGGGAGGAGAGATGGAGGAGAGAGGGACTGGGGAAGAACAGAAATAGTTTAATCACCTTCTCTCCACATAATAAATCAGGGGGAAAATAAAAGATTTTAAATCCCAGCCTGTTCCATTTATCTAGCTTAATGCTTACTGCTACCATTACCTGTAGAAGCACGAGTATCATGACATCGACTATCTGAAAGGAAATCAAATAAATTCCATAAGATATTGGAATAAATGGAATGTTCTATCATTGTCGAAGGTACACAAGAAGATTATCAAGGTAACCATAAATCCTGGAAAGAAACCATTGTATCAAATCCCAATCCACCCGACAATGCAAATAGAGGAGAAAGGAAATCTAGCAGATCTCTAGAGGAGCCTTGATGATGTGCCATGACCAATAGGGGCTACAATTTCAATTTGTTTAACACTTTTTGGTTACTACATGATATGTTTTTTCACAGTTTTGATGTCTTCACTATTATTCTACAATGTATTCTACAATGTAGAAAATAAAGAAAAAACATTGAATGAGTAGGTGTATCCAAACTTTTGACTGGTACTGTATACAGTGCCTTGCACTGACTGGTAAAGGCACTGACTGGTAGAAGTACTGACTGGTAAAGGCACTGACTGGTAGAAGTACTGACTGGTAAAGGCACTGACTGGTAAAGGTACTGACTGGTAAAGGTACTGACTGGTAAAGGTACTGACTGGTAGAAGTACTGACTGGTAGAAGTACTGACTGGTAAAGGTACTGACTGGTAAAGGTACTGACTGGTAAAGGTACTGACTGGTAGAAGTACTGACTGGTAAAGGTACTGACTGGTAGAAGTACTGACTGGTAAAGGTACTGACTGGTAAAGGTACTGACTGGTAAAAGTACTGACTGGTAAAGGTACTGATTGGTAAAGGTACTGACTGGTAGAAGTACTGACTGGTAAAGGTACTGACTGGTAAAGGTACTGACTGGTAAAGGCACTGACTGGTAAAGGTACTGACTGGTAAAGGTACTGACTGGTAGAAGTACTGACTGGTAAAGGTACTGACTGGTAAAGGCACTGACTGGTAAAAGTACTGACTGGTAAAGGTACTGATTGGTAAAGGTACTGACTGGTAGAAGTACTGACTGGTAAACATAGTCATCCCACTTTGTGTTTTTCCTGTTTTGTTGCATTCCAACCTATAATTTAACTATATTTTTCATGTAATTTCATGTAATGGACATACACAAAATAGCCCAAATTGGTGATGTGAAATTTAAAATATTTAAAAAAAATTACAAACGGAAAAGTGGTGCGTGCATATGTATTCCCCCCTTTTCTATGAAGCCCCTAAATAAGATCTGGTGCAACCAATTACCTTCAGAAGTCACATAATTAGTTAAATGAAGGCCACCTGTGTACAATCTAAGTGTCACATGATCTGTCACATGATCTCAGTAAATAAATATAAATATAAATATATATATACCTGTTCTGAAAGGCCCCAGAGTCTGCAACACCACTAAGCAAGGGGCACCATAAAGACCAAGGAGCTCTCCAAACAGGACAGGGACAGAGTTGTGGAGAAGTACAGATCAGGGTTGGGATCACCATTAAATCCATTAATAAAAATGGAAAGAATATGGCACCAGAACAAACCTGCCAAGAGGGCCTCCCACCAAAACTCACAGACCAGGCAAGGAGGGCATTAATCAGAGAGGCAACAAAGAGACCAAAGATAACCCTGAAGGAGCTGCAAAGCTCCTCAGCGGAGATGGGAGTATCTGTCCATAGGACCACATTAAACTGTACACTTCACAGTGATGGGCTTTACAGAAGAGTGCCCAGAAAAAAGACTAAAAGCCTGCTTAAAGAAAAAAATAAGCAAACCTGTTTGGTGTTTGCCAGAAGGCATGTGGGAGACTCCCCAAACATATGGAAGAAGGTACTCTGGTCAGGTTAGACTAAAATTGAGCTTTTGGCCATCAAGGAAAATGCAATGTCTGACGCAAACCCAACAACTCTCATCACCCCGAGAAATCCATCCGGGGTGATGATCCATACGGGATGATGTTCTCGGGGTGATGAGAGGTGTTTTTCATCAGCAGGGACTGGGAAACTGGTTAGAACTGAAGGAATGATGGATGGTGGTAAATACAGGGAAATTCTTGATGGAAACCTGTTTCAGTCTTCCAGAGATTTGAGACTGGGACGGAGGTTCACCTTCCAGCAGGATAATGACCCTAAGCATACCGCTAAAGCCACACTTGAGTGGTTTAAGGGGTAACATTTAAATGTCTTGGAATGGCCTAGTCAAAGCCCCGACCTCAATCCAATTGAGAATCTGTGGTATGACTTAAAGATTGCTGTCCGCTGGAGGAACCCATCCAACTTGAAGGGGCTGGAGCAGTTTTGCCTTGAAGAATGGGGGAAAAAAATCCCAGTGGCTAGATGTGCCAAGTTTATAGAGACATACCCCAAGAGACTAGCAGCTGTAATTGCTGCAAAAGGTGTCTCTACAAAGTATTGACTTTGGGTGGGTAAATAGTTACGCTAAATAGCACGCTCAAGTTTTCAGTTTACTGTTTTATTTCTTGATTGTTTCACAATAAAAAATATTTTGTATCTTCAAAGTGGTAGGCATGTTGTGTAAATCAAATGATACAAACCTTCAATTTTAATTCCAGATTGGATGGCAGCAAATGAACTGAATCCCAAAAAACATTTCCACTGCATTTCAGCCCTGCCACAAAAGGACCAGCTGACATCATGTCAGTGATTCTCTTGTTAACACAGATGTGAGTGTTGACGAGGACAAGGCTGGAGATCACTCTGTCATGCAGATTGAGTTCGAATAACAGACTGGAAGCTTCAAAAGGAGGGTGGTGCTTGGAATCATTGTTCTTCCTCTGTCAAACATGGTTACCTGCAAGGACACACGTGCCATCATCATTGCTTTGCACAAAAAGGGCTTCACAGGCAAGGATATTGCTGCCAGTAAGATTGCACCTAAATCAACCATTTACTGGATCATCAAGAACTTCAAGGAGAACGGTTCAATTGTTGTGAAGAAGGCTTCAGGGCGCCCAAGAAAGTCCAGCAAGCGTCAGTTGCGGGATCGGGGCACCACCAGAACAGAGCTTGCTCAGGAATGGCAGCAGGCAACATCAGCAAAATAACTGTTTGACGGGAGCTTCATGAAATGGGTTTCCATGGCTGGGCAGCCGCACACAAGCCTAAGATCACCATGCACAATGCCAAGTGTTGGCTGTAGTGGTGTAAAGCTCGCCGATGTTGGACTCTGGAGCACTGGAAATCCGTTCTCTGGAGAGATGAATCATTAATCGTGCTTCACCATCTGACGGACAAATCTGATATTGGCGGATGCCAGGAGAACGCTACATGCCCAATGTATAGTGCCAACTGTCAATTTTGGTGGAGGAGGAATAATGGTCTGGGGCTGTTTGTCATGGTTTGGGCTAGGCTCCTTAGTTCCAGTGAAGGGAAATCTTAACGCTACAATGACATTCTAGACAATTCTGTGCTTCCAATTTTGTGGCAACAGTTTGGGTACGGCCCTTTCCTGTTTCAGCATGACAATTCCCCAGTGCACAAAGCGAGGTCCATACAGAAATGGCTTGTCGAGATCGGTGTGGAAGAACTTGAACTCAACCCCATCGAACACGTTTGGGATGAATTGGAATGCCAACTGCGAGCCAGGCCTAATCACCCAACATCAGTGTCCGACCCCAAACGGGTTTGCTTATAATGCTCATGGCTGAAGGTAAGAAAATCCCTGCAGAAATGTTCCAACATCTAGTGGAAAGCCTTCCCAGAAGAGTGGAGCCTGTTATAGCAGCAAAGGGGGGACCGACTCGATATTAATGCCCATGAATTTGGAAGGTGATGTTCGACAAGCAGGTGCCCACATACTTTTGGTCATGTAGTATGTGTATATATATATTATATATATACACACACACCAGGCAAAGGTTTTGGACACACTTACTCATTCAAGGGATTATGTACATTCTAGAATAATAGTGAAGATTATCAAAACTAGGAAATAACACATATGGAATCATGTAGAAACCCCCAAAATTGTTAAACAAATCAAAATATATTATATTTTAGATTCTTCAAAGTAGCCACCCTTTGCACACTCTCTCAACCAGCTTCATGAGGTAATCACCTGGAATGCATTTCAATTAACAGGTGTGCCTTGTTAATTTGTGGAATTTATTTTCTTCTTAATGCGTTTGAGCCAATCAGTTGTGTTGTGACAAGGTAGGTGTGATATACAGAAGATAGAACTATTTGATAAAAGACCAAGTCCATATTATGGCAAGAACAGCTCAAATAATCAAAGAGAAATGACAGCCCATCATCACTTTAAGACAAAGGTCAGTCAATGCGGAAAATGTAACAAAAGTTGAACATTTGAATCCTACAGACGAACAACCATATACAGTGCCTTGCGAAAGTATTCGGCCCCCTTGAACTTTGCGACCTTTTGCCACATTTCAGGCTTCAAACATAAAGATATAAAACTGTATTTTTTTGTGAAGAATCAACAACAAGTGGGACACAATCATGAAGTGGAACGACATTTATTGGATATTTCAAACTTTTTTTCAGTTTGTGGAAGAACAGTATATCTCCAGTGATGATCTCAGTTTGTGGAAGAACAGTATATCTCCAGTGATGATCTCAGTTTGTGGAAGAACAGTATTTCTCCAGTGATGATTTCAGTTTGTGGAAGAACAGTATATCTCCAGTGATGATTTCAGTTTGTGGAAGAACAGTATATCTCCAGGGATGATTTCAGTTTGTGGAAGAACAGTATATCTCCAGTGATGATTTCAGTTTGTGGAAGAACAGTATATCTCCAGTGATGATTTCAGTTTGTGGAAGAACAGTATATCTCCAGTGATGATCTCAGTTTGTGGAAGAACAGTATATCTCCAGTGATGATCTCAGTTTGTGGAAGAACAGTATATCTCCAGTGATGATTTCAGTTTGTGGAAGAACAGTATATCTCCAGTGATGATCTCAGTTTGTGGAAGAACAGTATATCTCCAGTGATGATTTCAGTTTGTGGAAGAACAGTATATCTCCAGTGATAATTTCAGTTTGTGGAAGAACAGTATATCTCCAGTGATGATTTCAGTTTGTGGAAGAACAGTATATCTCCAGTGATGATTTCAGTTTGTGGAAGAACAGTATATCTCCAGTGATGATCTCAGTTTGTGGAAGAACAGTATATCTCCAGTGATGATCTCAGTTTGTGGAAGAACAGTATATCTCCAGTGATGATTTCAGTTTGTGGAAGAACAGTATATCTCCAGTGATGATCTCAGTTTGTGGAAGAACAGTATATCTCCAGTGATGATCTCAGTTTGTGGAAGAACAGTATTTCTCCAGTGATGATTTCAGTTTGTGGAAGAACAGTATTTCTCCAGTGATGATTTCAGTTTGTGGAAGAACAGTATATCTCCAGTGATGATTTCAGTTTGTGGAAGAACAGTATATCTCCAGGGATGATTTCAGTTTGTGGAAGAACAGTATATCTCCAGTGATGATTTCAGTTTGTGGAAGAACAGTATATCTCCAGTGATGATTTCAGTTTGTGGAAGAACAGTATATCTCCAGTGATGATCTCAGTTTGTGGAAGAACAGTATATCTCCAGTGATGATCTCAGTTTGTGGAAGAACAGTATATCTCCAGTGATGATTTCAGTTTGTGGAAGAACAGTATATCTCCAGTGATGATCTCAGTTTGTGGTAGAACAGTATATCTCCAGTGATGATCTCAGTTTGTGGAAGAACAGTATATCTCCAGTGATGATTTCAGTTTGTGGAAGAACAGTATATCTCCAGTGATGATCTCAGTTTGTGGAAGAACAGTATATCTCCAGGTATGATCTCAGTTTGTGGAAGAACAGTATATCTCCAGTGATGATTTCAGTTTGTGGAAGAACAGTATATCTCCAGTGATGATCTCAGTTTGTGGTAGAACAGTATATCTCCAGTGATGATCTCAGTTTGTGGAAGAACAGTATATCTCCAGTGATGATTTCAGTTTGTGGAAGAACAGTATATCTCCAGTGATGATCTCAGTTTGTGGAAGAACAGTATATCTCCAGGGATGATTTCAGTTTGTGGAAGAACAGTATATCTCCAGTGATGATTTCAGTTTGTGGAAGAACAGTATATCTCCAGTGATGATTTCAGTTTGTGGAAGAACAGTATATCTCCAGTGATGATTTCAGTTTGTGGAAGAACAGTATATCTCCAGTGATGATCTCAGTTTGTGGAAGAACAGTATATCTCCAGTGATGATCTCAGTTTGTGGAAGAACAGTATATCTCCAGTGATGATTTCAGTTTGTGGAAGAACAGTATATCTCCAGTGATGATCTCAGTTTGTGGAAGAACAGTATATCTCCAGTGATGATCTCAGTTTGTGGAAGAACAGTATATCTCCAGTGATGATTTCAGTTTGTGGAAGAACAGTATATCTCCAGTGATGATCTCAGTTTGTGGAAGAACAGTATATCTCCAGTGATGATCTCAGTTTGTGGAAGAACAGTATATCTCCAGTGATGATTTCAGTTTGTGGAAGAACAGTATATCTCCAGTGATGATCTCAGTTTGTGGAAGAACAGTATATCTCCAGGGATGATTTCAGTTTGTGGAAGAACAGTATATCTCCAGTGATGATTTCAGTTTGTGGAAGAACAGTATATCTCCAGTGATGATTTCAGTTTGTGGAAGAACAGTATATCTCCAGTGATGATTTCAGTTTGTGGAAGAACAGTATATGTGACATTTTGCATGACTCTTGTAAGATGTCCTTTTTTAACACCTGATATGATGTTTTAAGTACTTTCAAGTACAGATGCCCTTCATGTAAATAACTTAAATGCAATATGTAGTTAATTAATTTGTATGGAGGTTCATTTAAAGGTGGTCTATCAACTTAAAAGCACTGATGACTTTAAAAGTTGAGTCAGGAAATCTTAGTCTCATTTAAAATGAAGCCCTCAATGTGAACATACCATAGAATAACTACACAAATAGAATACAATTAAATGAATTCAATCAAAACAAGAACAACAACATATCAAATGTGGATCAATGTGATGTGTCAATATGCATGTCCATTATGCAGGTCCCTGAGGTCAATATTACAAAACGTTCAGAAAACCATTCTCTTTGCGTTTAACACTATGTATGATCAGCAATTATGTTTTGAATTGCGTTAAACCCATGCTAAAGGCAAGAAATGTCCTTCTGCACTGAGGTGACAGCAGTACATAAGTATTAACTGCTTAGAGTTCATGCTAAATGTGGTGACAGAGAGAAGTACTGTACATTGTAATTAATAAAAAAGGGAATCAAGATCAACTGAATACTCACATACTGTATGTGACGACTTATTTGTTTTTAATTCATTCAGAGGTTCAAATGATCACACACAAAATCATTCTCAACAGAACACATTGTACGTAACATTTTCTACACTAGGAACAACATCTTAAAATTAAATTAATTCAATATATTGTGCTGGTTCAAATCATACACATTGATTCACACAGAAAACACTACTACTATACATTTAATTTCCTACAATAGGGGTGACATGTCTTCTGATTTATTCAGATTCAACATACTATACAGGTTCAGGGGATCATAAACTCACAAAAAAAACAGTTAATTAAGTAGCTTGGTTTAACAATAAATTATTCACTCTGCAGTGATTTATAAAAAGAGCGTGCAGCAGCTGGCAAGTCGTTGAGCATGGTCATCAGATCTTGGTACTTGGTTTTTTTTGATGGGCAGAGGAATCTCATATGCTCTAGGGTAGTGGCCTGCAAAATAGGGAGGTTGAGGTGTAGCTCCATGTTTTGGTTTGGAGATCAGCCACGATTTCCATCCTTCAAATAGACTGTGGCTCTGTCTGGCGTACAGATTCCAAGGATCCTCAACTGAAATTAGAACAGAAACAGTTTAAGTTCCTGACATCAATAACAACTTTCACAGTCAAGCATTAGGATATTTTATTGTTAGAACAACATGTTGCATGTTGATGGGATTTTAGTAAACTATTCTCTGTGCAATACCTGTGACTTTTAACCACCTCACTGAGGTGATCTGTAGTCCAGCTGGTCGCTTGAGGACAGAATCTGGGAGGTGCCTGAAGTCTTCACATTGCATCCTCATCACCTTGAATGGTTTTGCTGGTTGTGCTTCAAGTGTCATCTTTGAAACATCATCAGGTGTATGAAGGACTGACACCTTGCGCCTCTTCTCGATGGTGGCAAAAGATCGATCACAAGGAAGAAAAGCTTGACCAGAGACCATGAACTGCTGCTCAACTTGGGTAGAGTAACCCATAGAGACGAGCATCGACATCAGATTGAGCAGCCACCAGCTGTTATTCTGCCCAAAGCATCTGTCACTGGAGATTATCAACTTGCGCACCTCTGGTTTGGTGAGTGGCGTAAATGTTGTCTTCACCCACTTCAATATGCAGCTTGCCATCTCAATGGACCCTCTGTGTGCAATCCCTGTAGGATACAGTGTAACGTTACATATAACTAGCTAGCTACTGTAGCCATGTCGAATCATCTGGTGGATGGAGAAAAGGTAGCTAGCTATGTTTCTTCTATAATATAGCAATAACATTTGTAACGATACTGTATAAGTTCGCAGCCAACAAACTTTAGCTAATATGTTTTCTCTATAGTTACAAATTAGACAACCCAGAACATACATGTTAGTTACTGTACTCTATAGCTAGCTAGCTTGATTGTTTGATATACGGTTCTTCCACATACCTCTTTTGGACAGCTTTTCCCAGTTTTTTCTTGACCCTTACGATTTGTATAGGGTTTTCTTGACCCTTACGATTTGTATAGGGTTTTCCCGCATCCCGTAAGATCTTCCTTTGCCTGTCTTTCCATTCTTTTAGTTTTGGTTTACGTTTCTTTCCCACATTTCGATGATTTTCATCAGCAACAGAAAAGTTGTGCGCTTGTCCGTCCATTCTGAGTGGTGCACATAAACGGTTATTCCACCAGAGCCTATCTTTAAATGTAAAATGATTGTAAATTAGCACGTGGAAAGCTTGTGAAATCAGTTCACTATAGAAAAAGGGTGTCCAATAATGATTTTTCATGTATATATATTTTTTATTTATTTAAAATGTCACATATATGGTTCTTTGTCTGTAGGATTCATTCCTTCAAGTGCAGTGGCAAAAATCATCAAGCGATATGATGAAACTGGCTCTCATGAGGACCGCCACAGGAAAGGAAGACCCAGAGTTACCTCTGCTGCAGAGGATACGTTCATTAGAGTTACCAGCCTCAGAAATTGCAGCCCAAATAAAGTTCAACTAACACACACATCTCGACATCAACTGTTCAGAGGAGACTGCGTGACTCAGGCCTTCATGGTTGAATTGCTGAAAAGAAACCACTACTAAAGGACACCAATAAGAAGAAGAGCCATGCTTGGGCCAAGAAACACGAGCAATGGACATTAGACCGGTGGCGATCTGTCCTTTGGTCTGATGAGTCCAAATTTGAGATTTTTGGTTCCAACCACCGTGTCTTTGTGAGACGCAGAGTAGATGAACGGATGATCTCTGCATGTGTAGTTCCCACCATGAAGCATGGAGGAGGACGTGTGATGGGGTGGAGGTGCTTTGCAGAGTGAAGGAAAAGCATCAAACAAGTGCTTAGCATATGTGGGAATGCCATCAAGACTGTTGGAAAAGCATTCCATGTGAAGCTGGTTGAGACAATGCCAAGAGTGTGCAAAGCTGTCATCAAGGCAAAGGGTGGCTACTTTGAAGAATCTATGTTTTGATTTGTATATCACTTTGTTGGTTACTACATGAATCCATATGTGTTATTTCATAGTTTGCATGTCTTCACTATTATTCCACAGTGTAGAAAATAGAAGAAAAAAAACCTTGAATGGTGGGTGGGTGGGTGGGTGGGTAGGTGGTAGGTAGGTAGGTAGGTAGGTAGGTAGGTAGGTAGGTAGGTAGGTAGGTAGATATGTGCCGTAGGAAAGTTTTCAACCCCCTTGACTTTTTCCACATTTTGTTACGTTACAGCCTTATTCTAAAATGTGTTACATTGTTTTTCCCCTCATCAAACTACACACAATACCCCATAATGACAAATACATTTTTTAAAACATTTTTGCAAATTCATTACAAATAAAAAAAACTGAAATATGACATTTACATAAATATTCAGACCCTTTACTAAATTCTTCGTTGAAGCATCTTTGACAGCTATTACAGCCTTGAGTCTTATTGTGTATGACGCTACAAGCTTGGCACACCTGTATTTGGGGAGTTTCTCCCATTATTCTCTGCAGATCTTCTCAAGCTCTGTCAGGTTGGATGGTGAGTGTTGCTTCACAGAATTGTTAGATTGGGTTCAATTCCGGGCTTTGGTAGGGCCATTCAAGGACTTTCAGAGACTAGTCCCAGGGCCACTCTGGCGTCGTCTTGGCTGTGTGCTTAGGGTCGTTGTTCTGTTGGTGAACCTTCACCCCAGTCTGAGGTCCCTAGCGCTCTGGAGCAGGTTTTCATCAAGGATCTCTCTGTACTTTGCCCTGTTCATCTTGCCTTGGTCCTGGCTAGTCTCCCAGTCCCTGCCACTGAAAAACATTCCCACAGCACGATGCTGCCACCACCATGCTTCACCATAGGGATGGTGCCAGGTTTCCTTCAGCTTGGCATTCAGGCCAAATAGTTCAATCTTGGCTTCATCAGACCAGAGAATCTTTTTCTCATGGTCTGAGAGTCTTTAGTTGCCTTTTGGCAAACTCCAAGTGGGCTGTCAAGTGCCTTTTACTGAGGAGTGGCACTCTACCATAAAGGCCTGATTGGTGGATTGCTGTGCAGAGATGGTTGTCCTTCTGGAAGGTTCTCCCATCTCCACAGAGGAACTCTGAGGTCTGTCAGAGTGACCATTGGGTTCTTGGTCACCACCCTGACCAAGGTCCTTATCCCCCGATTGCTCAAAGACCACTGTGTTCTAGGGGACCTTCAATGCTGCATACATTTTTTTGGTACCCTTCCCCAGATCTGTGCCTCTATACAATCCTGTCTCGGAGCTCTACGGACAACTCCTTCGACCTCACGGCTTGGTTTTTGTTCGGACATGCACTGTCAACTGTGGAACTTTATACAGACAGGTTAACTGTTAACTGGTTGTGTCCACTGAGTGTTAGCATCATGCTTTAACTGGTTGTGTCCACTGTGTGTTAGCATCACCCTGTTAACTGGTTGTGTCCACTGAGTGTTAGCATTACCCTGTTAACTGGTTGTGTCCACTGAGTGTTAGCATCACCCTGTTAACTGGTTGTGTCTACTGAGTGTTAGCATCACCCTGCTAACTGGTTGTGTCCACTGAGTGTTAGCATCACCCTGTTTACTGGTTGTGTCCACTAAGTGTTAGCATCACCCTGTTTACTGGTTGTATCCACTGAGTGTTAGCATCAGCCTGTTAACCGGTTGTGTCCACTGAGTGTTAGCATCACCCTGTTAACTGGTTGTGTCCACTGAGTGTTAGCATCACCCTGTTAACTTGTTGTGTCCACTGAGTGTTAGCATCACCCTGTTAACTGGTTGTGTCTACTGAGTGTTAGCATCACCCTGCTAACTGGTTGTGTCCACTGAGTGTTAGCTTCACCCTGTTAACTGGTTGTGTCCACTGAGTGTTAGCATCACCCTGTTAACTGGTTGTGTCCACTGAGTGTTAGCTTCCTCCTCTGCTGGGGGTGGATCCTAAGGTCAGTATAGAGACCTCCCAGCTCCCTGAGACACTGTGTTCTACTTCCCAGACCCACCCAGTCACTTCACATTCACAGCTCACTGTGAGAGACAGAGGTCTGCATCCCCATCTGAAGGCTGCTCAGCTCAGTTCCTTTCCTCTTCAGTTATCTCCTTTCTTCTCCTCTTCACTCTTCTCCACACAACCCCTGCCTTCTATCTCCTTGCTTCTACCCCTCTGTTTATCTTTCATCTCCTCCATCTCTTTTCCAGTGAATGCTCAAATTGTCAAACAGGATTTGTAGCGAGCGTTGCCAGTCCAGAGCAGGAGAGAAAATTAAAAAGCTATCTTGCAAGAAATAAATCTGGTGGAATGGAAGAGAGGCTGTGATGTGAATAGAATAACCAGGAGGTCTGGGGAGTGTCGCTACAGATCACAGAACACACACAGCGAGCAGGCCTCGTAGTCATGGCAGCGAGAGGAGACGACCTCCATGTCTCTTGGGCACTCAGGGCCGTAGTCCTGCTGAGGTCAAAACCACACCACATACTGTAGGTACACACACACCACAGAAGATTGGAAGACATGTACAGAAAAACCTATGATATAGCATCTCAACATGCAGCTAGACAGCATGGGAGATGCTGTATGTTAAGCTAACATATGGAATTATTTTAAGATGGTCATACCATGGATTATTTAGCTATTTGATATTGAATTTTATCAAATAAAATAACATTTTGAATTTGGCCTTCACTACTACAGTCCATTGAAACGCATTGAATAACACATTCATAAATGGGTAAAAAAATATATGTTTTTTTGAAGTGTCTGTCCTATATCTAGGAGATATAAGAAAGACACATATTTAACCCCTTATTTTTGTTGGCACAAAACTACATCCATATTTCCATTCATTTGTATGGGTTAGCTTCAGACAAGTCCTGTGACGCTACAGGCTTTTCGTGAGAAGACCATGTCCCATGGTCTGACAAACACCGCAGATGCGGAAGGCTGACGTAGGCATATGTGCTGGATTGAGACGCAGCCTATGCAGAAACCTGATATCTCCAGTTTAAACTGACAGATTTTGATGGGCATTGTTTTATGTTTCTTAGATTGACGGTTTCTCCACATAAGGGCACACTAGGACACGCCGGGACTCACTACCCTACGTGTGTGTGTCTAAAGGTGAGGAATAAGTACAGATGCTTTGCTGCCGTTTCCTGTCAGAGCGTCTGTCTGTCTTATTAAAGAGATGCCTGGAGCCATCTGCTGCTCACAGTTGACTGACACACACACACACACACACCACACACAAACAAACACACACACATATACACAAGCATATGTTGTTGTCAGATCTTGACGATTTGGAGCTCTGCAGTTCCACAATGAAAGAAAGGTTTAAAAAGAGTCACAATCAATAATTATCACAACCAACCCTACAACAGTTGGGATATCTAGGTGCAGCATATCTATTCACTGTATATCTATCGTCTGACACAGAACAATGCTTCAGCACTTCAGTCACCTTGGAGCAGCTCTGCACTGCAGCATTCAGCTGTGCTCACCTCACCTTGGCTGGGGGCTGCATGGTGCAGTGGGACGGACTGAATAATTCTGTAGCCAGGAGAAACACTCGGACAGGAGTTCCCCCTGTCTCTCTCTGTCCGTCTCTCTCCCTGTCTCCTCCTCTCTCTCCCCCTCTCCCTCCTCTGTCTCCCCAACAAACAGCAGAACAGAACAGAAAAGCAGTGGTAAGCACCCAAGCCTGTCTAATAATCTCTGCTAATTGAACAGCTCCAGGCAGGATAAGAGTTGTCAGAGTCGTTAACCTCATTAACCTACAGATACACTTCCTGTTCTATTCTATTATACTGCTTCACAGAAACAGACTGGAGGCATATGGAGACGATTGCTGGGCGAGAGAGAGCTAGGGTGATCCCTCCGGTAAAGTGGTGTACAGATGTAGGTCTTAATTTGATCACCCTGTTGCAGGTGAACTTTTCTGCCATGCAAGACATGTAAAACTTGTAGAATATTTGAAGTTTAAAATGGCTTCTGAAGTTTGTAATTTCCACTTGATTTTCCCTTTGCGAAAAAATATATCAACTGCTACAAAAATGTGTATTAATTATAATCCACATAAAAATTCACATTACTGTTGCTGGAGGATTATTTTCCTGCAGTAGAAAACTGCCTCAAATTAAGATCCTACATCAATGTAGAGGGAAACAGAGAGAGAAAGGGATGAGAGGAGAAAAGAGCAGCACACTGCAATGCAGAGAGAGGGAGATAGAGAGAGAGAGAGAGTCACCAAGCTGAGAGCAGGACCGGGCCATAATGTATTCATGTAAATCGGAAATACACACTTACAGCAGCTTTCCCCTCACAAGACCTCAGAAAGTTAATCTCAGGATAATAATCTAGATCCCTCAAACTCAACTCTGGACCTCTAAGCCATTCTTCCCCTCTAATCAGGGACTGAATTAGAACTGAGACACAAGGTTTGTGCAATTAATGATCAGGTAGAGCAGAAAACCAGTAGACTCCGGACCTCGTAGGGTTTGTTGAGTACCCCTGATCTAGATCATATAAGAACAATGCTTCAGAATCTCTGAACCACAGAAACACAACTCACACTAAAACACAACTCACACTAAAACACAACTCAGACTAAAACACAACCCAGACTAAAACACAACCCAGACTAAAACACAACCCAGATCGAAACACAACCCAGATCGAAACACAACCCAGATCGAAATACAACCCAGATCGAAACACAACCCAGATCGAAACACAACCCAGATCGAAACACAACCCAGATTGAAACACAACCCAGATCGAAACACAACCCAGATTGAAACACAACCCAGATCGAAACACAACCCAGATCGAAACACAACCCAGATCGAAACACAACCCAGATTGAAACACAACCCAGATCGAAACACAACCCAGATTGACTGATATATCTCTCCTATTCAATGCTGTGTCATTCCATAAAGCATGGCTCCAAAATAACATACACTTAACTGCATATAAAGGTCACAGCTCACCATGTTCTTTTCTAGCCAATTTCATTTTCCTGTTATCTATTCCTCCAAGCAGGATTATTTTGCCCAGAACCGTTTTAACAAGCTTTATCTCCCACTTAACAATGTCAAACACAGTGCTAGAAAGACAATCATTCCCACCATAAGGATATCACAGAGCTGTGCTCCTAAACTAGTCTACCTCTCCCTTTTACCCAGTCCCTCTCTCTCTACCTCCCTCCCTGTCTTTCTCTCTTGCTCTCTCTACGAATGGGATCTTAGCTGTTTGCTGTCTCTCCTCTCCCTCTCTTTCCTTTCTCCTCTTTCTGTCTCACTCTCTGTCGCTCTCTTTTTCCTCCTCCTCCTCGTAGTCCACCTCCTCCATCTCTACTTATCAGACAGGCGGGTCACGGTTGTCTGATAGTGTTGGGGGGAAACAGAATGTTCCATGGTTGGAATGTGATTGATGTTCCTCCACTGATGTTGATCACGCTCCTGTAGCTACACTAACCGCTAACATTGCCAGATGCCTCCCGAGTGGCGCAGCTGTCTAAGGCACTGCATCGCAGCACTAGAGGCATCACTACAGATCCAGGTTCGATCCCGGGCTGTGTCACAGTGACCGGGAGACCAATGAGGCGGAGCACAATTGGCCCAGCGTCGTCCGGGTTAGGGGAGGGTTTGGCCAGCCGGGATGTCCTTGTCCCATCATGCTCTAGCGACTCCTTGTGGCGGTCTGGGCACATGCACGCTGACACGGTCGCCAGTTGGACAGTGTTCCCTCCGACACATTGGTGCGGCTGGCTTCCGGGTTAAGCGAGCAGTGTGTCAAGAAGCAGAGTGGCTTGGCAGGGTTGTGTTTTGGAGGACGCATGGCTCTCGACCTTCGCCTCTCCCGAGTCCATACGGGAGTTGCAGCGATGGGACAAGACTGCAACTACCAACTGGATATCACAGAATTGGGGAGAAAAAGGGGGAGAAAAATAAATAAAAAACATTGCCAGATATGTTCAGACGATTTATAAGAACGCTGTATCTTTGACTCATCGCCTATAACCTGTAACGAAGACTGACTGTCCCCTTCACCCCTGTCCCCTTTAACCTCTCTATAGAACCTCCTGCCTGCTCCCTCCCCGACTGACCTCTATAGCTCCTTCTGTCCACTCCCAGGAACTCTGAGTGCCTCTGTGTCTGCCCTACCCTGACCTGTACTGTTCAGCCTGTATCTCTGCCCTACTCTGCCCTGTCCAGCCGGTATCTCCACCCTACCCTGTCCAGCCTGTCTCTCCACCCTACCCTGTCCAGCCTGTCTCTCCACCCTAGCCTGCCCTGTCCAGCCTGCCTCTCTGCTCTACCCTGCCCTGTCCAGCCTGTCTCTCTGCTCTACCCTGCCCTGTCCAGCCTGTCTCTGCTCTGTCCAGCCTGTCTCTCTGCTCGACCCTGCCCTGTCCAGCCTGTCCAGCCCTGCCAGCCTGCCTCTGCTCGACCCTGCCCTGTCCAGCCTGTCTCTCTGCTCTACCCTGCCCTGTCCAGCCTGCCTCTCTGCTCTAGCCTGTCTCTCTGCCCCCTGCCCTGTCCAGCCTGTCTCCCTGCCCTCTGCTCTACCCTGCCCTGTCCAGCCTGTCTTTCTGCTCTACCCTGCCCTGTCCAGCCTGTCTCTCTGCTCTACCCTGCCCTGTCCAGCCTGCCTCTCTGCTCTACCCTGTTCGGGTCTAGGAGTGGAATTACTACAGCCTGCCTGCCTGCTCCATGGGTTGGTCCCACCTGCCTGGTCTGTCAGCCCCTGAAACATCACGCTCATTACCCCCAGACAAAGGCCCCATCTGGCCCCACTGGTCCCTACACACACACACACACACACACACACACACACACACACACACACATGCACATGTGCACACATGCTGCTTGAGCTCTACAACCTTGGAGGGAAATGCTGGTTTTCAACTGATCGGTTTATGCTTATCAACATAGGATATTGAACACAGTGTCATTTATAGACAGTGTGAAAGAACGTGTTATAACTTTAGAAGCTATAGACAACTGCAGGGAATGCCTCACACTTAGAGTTGTCTTCAATGAGTCCTAAACACTTTCACCAGTCATGGAACCATCTATCTACCAGAAGGGCAGAGAGGAAAGAGTGAGTGAGTGAGTGATATGTTCAGCTCATATCAGAGACAAAAACCCTCTGTATTGTTCCTGCAGCAGCTGGATGTCCATTGTCATGATATCAAACACAACAGTAGAACAACAGTTAAACAACAGCAGAGAAATGTCTGTTATTCTGTTAAGTGTCAGTGTAAAACTGCAGAGGGAGTGATACAGAAAAGAAAATCAGAAATAACAGCTATTTCAGACAGAAATCAAACAGTTGTTAGTGAAAGCATGATGGAGGAAAAAAAAGAGATGGAGTCCAAAGCGGCCAGTCAGAATCAAACCTCATCGCCTCCAAACAGACCTTCCATTACAGACACCAGGAAGCATGGAAGAAATCCAATTAGCCAGACTCTCTCTCTCTGTGTGTGTGTGTGTGTGTGTGTGTGTGTGTGTGTGTGTGTGTGTGTGTGTGTGTGTGTGTGTGTGTGTGACCATCCAGAACAGAGTGTGATTGATGGCTCTGTTAGGTTAGGTGCTTATTTGATGTGTGATGGAATTATTTCACTTCTGTAATTGCTTCTCAATGAAGCTGTAGAGTAGACTCGGTCTCCCTGTAGAGCTGGCTAAGCTAATGGTCTAACACATCCCTGTCCTTCTCTTCTACACACACACGGTCAGTAACCTGCTGGCTGCTTGTCAGCCTGCCTCCCCCCAGAGGGAGAAGTACTGATGGGAACAGTCACCTGTGAAAGTCTATTAATGACAGATTGGATGGCCAGCCTGGGTCGGGAGGTTTGTGTGTATGTGTGCGCGTGTGTGTCGCCGGGCAGCATGGGGCTGGCAGAGCAGACAGATGGCAGTACCATAGCTGTGGAACCTGACAGCGCTAACAACAGAGACCAACACACACACACACACACACACACACAGAAAGAGAGACAGAGACAGAGACAGCGAGAGAGAGAAAAAACAGAGGGGTTCACAGTGAGAGCTGCTATGGTCTCTAAGCAGTACAGCAGTACAGACACACGACACAGCCTGATAGTCTGCAGACACAAACAGAATGTCTACTGATCATATCATAAGATACATGGGAATCGGAAACTGGGATGTAGTTGCAAACATTATTGCTCTCTGGTGGTTCAGAGATGGCCTGAGCACAACATCATTCCACAAACCATTACAATATAAATATATAAATATACTGTAATGAATATACAGTAAAACCATGTATGCCACCCTATTCCCTATATAGTACACTACTTTTGACAAGAGCCGTATTGGCCCTGGTAAAAAGTAGTGTGCTAAATAGGGAATAGGGTGCAATTTAGGATATACACCAATCATGTTATCATGATTACAGGGTCCTGAACCAATAGAAGGTCTCTGTAGCCTAGGGGATAAACATAACCCACATCCGTATAAAACTGTTTTTATTACTACCACAGTATTTTCATTATTTTTCATTGCATTCAATTACTACACTACTGAGAGCAAGAGACAGAGAGAGAATCAGATCACTGTACTACAGTCACCAGACGACTGTCACTGCCTTGATGAGGGAGATGAGTGCAGTGATCTGACTGGCTGTCCTGAGGAACTGACCAGTCAGGCGAGAGGTGAAGCCCTGACCTCGAGACGGGCTCAACTCAAACCTTTATGATGCACTTGATCTCATATTTGCAACTGGAACCTAGTCTCCACATGACCGTCCAGGTTAGAGCTATCACATGGCTAACTGCAGGAACACACAGACACACAAACGATGTCTCTCTCTCTCTCCCTATATATCTGTCTCTATGATGCCCTCTGTATTTATCTCTTCCCCTCCTCCTCAATAATGTAAATGACAGTTTCTTACTGATTGAGGTAGTACGTACATGAATGTATAGTTAAAGTGACTATGTATATATGACAGAGAGTAGCAGCAGCGTAACAGAGGGGTTGGGGGTGGGGGGGGGAATGAAAAAGTCTGGGCAGCCATTTGATTAGCTGTTCAGGAGTCTTATGGCTTGGGGGTAAAAGCTGTTGAGAAGCTTTTTGGTCCTAATATATAGAAATATTTTGCACGCCCAATTTTTCAGTTTTTGATTTGTTAAAAAAGTTTGAAATATCCAATAAATGTAGTTCCACTTCATGATTGTGTCCCACTTGTTGTTGATTCTTCACAAAAAAATACAGTTTTATATCTTTATGTTTGAAGCCTGAAATGTGGCAAAAGGTTGCAAAGTTCAAGGGGGCCGAATACTTTCGCAAGGCACTGTAAAACTACTGTAATTTCTTCCGGCCATTACGCCATTTTTCGTGGTGTGATGCGAGTATGCCTTTCTACCTGTTGGTTAATAGTCTTATGTCAGAACTCAGAACTAATGTCAGAACTGCAGACAATTCTTTCTCACTGATTTTTGTTCTCACTGTGCAGAGGGTGTGTGTGTGTGTTGCTGGGTTTGTGTGTGTGTTTGATGTCAGGCAGGCAGGCGGTGAACGAGAGGGATTTGATAGCATCCGGCAGTGTGCCTGTTTCCGTCCCTGCTGGACCAGTGTTATGTGTTCTGGAGCTAGTTTATGAGATTGAGTGTGATCTGCTATACGAAGGTCAACCTGACCTTGTCACAGTGCATAGAGGGAGGGAGGGAGAGAATGAGGGAGAGAGGGCTTGGTATGCAGTGCAGTTCTTCAGTTGGACACTCCAGGCTACCGTACAGAAGTAAACAAAAAGTAGCGGTGACCCCATTCAGGCGGCTGGTCAATTGCTGTTGGTTGACAGAGATTTCTTCAGTCGAGCGGTAGCAAAAAATAAGAAGAATTTCATGGTGTACAAGACACCTGTGTGATTTGTGTCTGTCTAAGTGGACTAATCCATTGTGGAGGCCGTGGGGATGGCACAGTCCATCACTAAGGCATCACTGTGCTACTGAAATTGCAAATGGTTATATTATATAAGAACAACGGTGCAACACGAATAAAAATACATTCATTTTATAACAAATGCTCTTTCTCCTACGTTGGACAGCGGTCACTGTCCGAAGTTCTGAAACATCAGTGCACTGTTGAATTGGCGCCTTTCTGCGACTGTGCATACTAGCAAAGTTACCCAGCATATTGGTGTTGACACCGCATTGGTGTTGACACCAATGCGGCAGAGGAGGCAGCGGAGTTAGGAGACGAGAAAACAACCCTTGCCTTATTGTCTAAGAAAAGTGAGGAGAGAGGAATCCCCAATAATTAACAACAGTTAAATGTGCCTGGTTTTATAAATCATCCATACACAGTTGAAGGCGGAAGTTTACATACACTTAGGTTGGAGTCATTAAAACTTGATTATCAACCACTCCACAAATTTCTTGTGAACAAACTATGGTTTTGGCAAGTCGGTTAGGACTTATACTTTGTGAATGACAAGTAATTTTTTCAACAATTGTTCAGAGACAGATCATTTCGCTTATAATTCACTGTATCATAATTCCAGTGGGTCAAAAGTTTACATCCACTAAGTTGACAGCTTGGAAAATTCCAGAAAATTATGTGACGGCTTAAGAAGCTTCTGATAGGCTAATTGACATAATTTGAGTCAATTGGTGGTGTACCTGTGGATGTATGTCAAGGCCTACCTTCAAACAGTGCCTCTTTGCTTGACATCATGGGAAAATCAACAACAACAAAAAATAGTAGTACACAATAGTACACAAGTATAAACACCATGGGACCACGCAGCTGTCATACCGCTCAGGAAGGAGACGCGTTCTGTCTCCTAGAGATTAACATATGTTGGTGCAAAAAGTGCAAATCAATCTCAGAACAACAGCAAAGGAACATGTGAAGATGCTGGAAGAGACAGGTACAAAAGTATCTATATCCACAGTAAAACGAGTCCTATATCGACATAACCTGAAAGGCCGCTCAGCAAGGAAGAAGCCACTGCTCCAAAAACGCCCTGAAAAAGCCAGACTACGGTTTGCAACTGCACATGGGGACAAAGATCCTACTTTTTGGAGAAATGTCCTCTGGTCTGATGAAACAAAAATAGAACCGTTAGGCCATAATGACCATCCTTACGTTAGGAGGAAAAAGGCGGAGGCTTGCAAGCCGAAGAACACCATCCCAACCATGAAGCACGGTGGTGGCAGCAACATGTTGTGGGGGTGCTTTGCTGCAGGAGGGACTGGTGCAATTCACAAAATAGATGGCATCATGAGGCAGGGAAATTATGTGGATATATTGAAGCAACATCTCAAGACATCAGTCAGGAAGTTAAAGCTTAGTCGCAAATGGGTCTTCCAAATGGACAATGACCCCAAGCACACTTCCAAAGTTGTGGCAAAATGGCTTTAAGGACAACAAAGTCAAGGCATTGGAGTGGCCATCACAAAGCCCTGACCTCAATACAAAAGAAAATATGTGGGCAGAACTGAAAAAGTGTGTGCGAGCAAGGAGGCCTACAAACCTGACTCAGTTACACCAGCTCTGTCAGGAGGAATGGGCCAAAATTCACCCAACTTATTGTGGGAAGCTTGTGGAAGGCTACCCAAAACGTTTGACCCTAGTTAAACAATCTAAAGGCAATGCTACCAAATACTAATTGAGTGTATGTAAACTTCTGACTTACTGGGAATGTGATGAAAGAAATAAAGGCTGAAAGCAATAATTATCTCTACTATTATTCTGACATTTCACATTCTTCAAGTAAAGTGGTGGTCCTAAATGTCAGGAATTGTGAAAAACTGAGTTTAAATGTATTTGGCTAAGGTGTATGTAAACTTCCGACTTCAACTCTATATCTAAAGAAATAAGACAGATCCTGTTTCTGTTTGAGTGTTTGTTTAATAGCCTTCTAATTCCTTGAGCAGCTAAGCTTCACTCAACCACAACATGTCGGATAAACAATTTCACAAATGTGGCTGTTTTCAATCTTTGCTATGCTGTAATTAAAGCTTTACACTGTAGTTTTTTTAAAATTTGAACAGCCTCTCTGATATTACTTATAATTATTATTTAGTGTTGTTTACACTCTTCCAAATTGTCAGAAAAATTATATTTATAATGTAGGAATTTCTTTCCTTCTTAAATGCATTTGAGCCAATCAGTTGTGTTGTGACAAGGCAGGGGTGGTATACAGAAGACAGGCCTATTTGGTACAAGACCAAGTCCATATTATGGCAAGAACAGCTCAAATAAGCACATTTCAAGAACTTTGAAAGTTTCTTCAAGTGCAGTGGAAACCATTAAGCGCTATGATGCAACTGGCTCTCATGAGGACCGCCACAGGAAAGGAAGACCCAGAGTTACCTCTGCTGCAGAGGATAAGTTCATTAGAGTTACCAGCCTCAGAAAATTGGCAATTAACTGCACCTCAGATTGCACCTCACAGAGTTCAAGTAACAGACACATCTCAACATCAACTGTTCAGAGGAGACTGCGTGAATCAGGCCTTCATGGTCGAATTGCTGCAAAGAAACCACTACTAAAGGACACCAATAAGAAGAAGAGCCTTGCTTGGGCCAAGAAACACAAGCAATGGATATTAGACCGGTAGAAATCTGTCCTTTGGTCTGATGAGTCCAAATTCGAGATTTTTGGTTCCAACCGCCATGTCTTTGTGAGGCGCAGAGTAGGTGAACGGATGATCTCCGCATGTGTGGTTCCCACCGTGATGCATGGAGGAGGTGTGATGTTGTGGGGGTGATTTGCTGGTGACACGGTCTATGATTTATTTAGAATAGAAAACACACTTAACCAGCATGGCTACCACAGCATTCTGCAGCGATATGCCATCCCATCTGGCTTGCACTTAGTGGGAGTATCATTTGTTTTTCAACAGGATAATGACCCAAAACACACCTCCAGGCTGTGTAAGGGCTTTTTCACCGAGATGGAGAGTGATCGAGTGCTGCATCAGATGACCTGGCCTCCATCAGATGACCTGGCCTTCACCCGACCTCAACCCAATTGAGATGGTTTGGGATGAGTTGGACCGCAGAGTGAAGGAAAAGCAGCCAAAAAGTGCTCAGCATTTTGTGGGAACTCCTTCAAGACTGTTGGAAAAGCCTCCCAGGTGAAGCTGGTTGAGAGAATGCAAATCTGTCATCAAGGCAAAGGGTGGCTACTTTAAAGAATCTCAAATATAAAATATATTCTGATTGGTTTAACACTTTTTTGGTTACTTCATGATTCCATATGTGATATTTCGTAGTTTTGATGTTGTCAATGTAGAAAATACTAAAAATTAAGAAAAACCCTTGAATGAGTAGGTGTGTCAAAACTCTTGGACCGGTACTGCGTCTGCCAAGTAAAGAAAGCAAGGGTTGAAGGAATAGAGAATGGTTTTCCTAAACAAATGACGGATTTCGGTAACTGAACGTTTCAGTCAGAAATGGACGTAATTATGTTGCAGCTTGAGCAACACGGACAGCGTGATAAACACTGTTGATGTTCTGTAGTGGTCGCTGAGGCATGGAGAGAGAGACAAAAGGGTGCTAGTCACACAGTCACTTACTGTCTTTTTTTAACAGCGCAGCAAGTCTGATCACACTCAAATCAACTGATGACAGATTCCCTCTAGTCATTTGTGTGTCTTAAAACAGTGCGTTTAAAGCATCAGACAAGCTCAGTTTATATGGTTGATTCGATTAAGACACATAGGATGTGGAAAAATACAGACAACTCTCAGTCGACCAAGATTGTTTTTTTTAGTGTGGGACAGCCGTAGTAAAAAGGCTGGTTTATTTTCTTCACTGAACTGGAATAGTTATTATGATTATTATGCTAATCAATATTGCATGTTCATCAGACCTGCAATCCTGGCAGAAAATAAGAGTCAGCGTATGTCCCAAATGGCACCCTATTCCGTAATAGTGCTCTACTTTGATGTTAGACTACTCTCCCCATGTTGTATGTTTACATTTTAGTCATATAGCAGATGCTCTTCTCCAGAGTGACTTAAGATAGCTAGGTGGGACAACGACATACGAGGCATAGTAAGTACCTTTTTCCTCAATAAAGTAGCTATCAGCAAAGTCAGAGCTAGCAAGGAGGGGGTGCGAGTGAGTCAAGTGCGAGTGAGTTTCCATAAGATTTATTTTTTGGGGGTGGGGGGTGCTGTGGGATTATTTAAGATACTCTTTGAAGAAGGTAGGTTTTCAGATGTTTTTGGAAGATGGGCAGGGACTCTGCTGTCCTAGCTTCAGGGGGAAGCTGGTTCCACCATTGGGGTGCCAGGACAGAGAAGAGCTGGGAATGGGCTGAGCGGAAGGTGCCCTTCTTTGGGGTTGGGAAGGCCAAGAGACCAGAGGTGGCAGAACAGAGTGCTCGGGTTGGGGTGTAGGGTTGGAGCAGAGCATGAAAGTAGTTCCATAGGCAAGTCCCATGTTCCTGTAGTGGATGTGAGCTTTGACTGGAAGCCAGTGAAGTGTGTAGAGGATCGGTCTGACATGGGAGAACTTTAGAAGGTTGAACACCAGGTGGACTGCAACATTCTGGATAAGTTGCAGGGGTTTGATGGTACCAGCAGGGAGCCCAGCCAACAGCGAGTTGCAGTAGTCCAGACGGGAGATGATAAGTGTCTGGATTGGGACCTGCGCCGCTTCCTGTGTGATGCAGGGGTCGTACTCTACGGATGTTGTAGAGCATGAACCTGCAGGAGCGAGTCACTGCATTGATGTTTGCAGAGAATGACAGGGTGTTGCCCAGGGTCCCGGTTAGGCCATTGCAAATAAGAATGTGTTTTTAACTGACTTGCCTAGTTAAATAAATCATTAAAAGAGCCTGAGACGGTCAGCCCTATAAGAGAGTGGCGAGCAGGATATGATGGTTCATCGTGTCAAAGGCAGCAGACAGATCTGGAAGGATGAGAACAGAGGACAGAGTCAGCTTCAGCAGTGCGGAGAGCCTCCGTGAAACAGAGGAGAGCAGTCTCCGTTGCGTGACCAGCCTTGAAGACTGACTGGTTAGGGTCAAGAAGATTGTGCTTCTACACCTGCATTGCTTGCACTTTGGGGTTTTAGGCTGGGTTTCTGTACAGCACTTTGAGATATCAGCTGATGTAAGAAGGGCTATATAAATACATTTGATCTGAGAGAGATAGTGAGAGAGTTGATCAGAGACAGCACACTCAAGTGTTTTGGAAATAAAAGAAAGAAGGGGTCTGTAGTTTGACGTCAGAGAGGTCAAGTGTTAGTTTCTTGAGGAGGGGAGCGACTCTGGCCATTTTGAAGTGAGATGGGACACAGCCAGTGGTCAGGGATGAGTTGATGATGAAAGTGAGGAATGGGAGAAGGTCTCCAGAGATGGTCTGGAGAAGGGAGGAGGGGATGGGGTCGAGCAGGCAGGTTGTCGGGTAGCCGTACCTCACTAGTCACAGGATTTCATCTGGAGGAGAGAGGGGGGAAAAAAGAGGTCACGGGTAGTTCTGTGTGAGTCGGACCAGGACTCAATAGGCTGAGTGAATGAGGAGCAGAAGTAGTCAATCTTCTTTTCAAAGTGGTTGACAAAGTCATCCACAGAGAGGGAGGAGAAGAGAAGAGAAGAGAAGAAATCCACAGAGAGGGAGGAGAAGAGAAGAGAAGAGAAGAAAGTAGCGAGAAAAAGAGAGAGAGAGAGAGAGCGAAGATTGCGCCAGCGCATTGACCATCTGGGTAGGGGCCGAGCGGGTAGGACTGGAAGAGAATTGGAGAGAAAAGGAAACAAAATAGTGATCAGAGACATGGAGGGGGGGGGTTGCAGTGAGATTAGTAAATGAACAGCCTCTAGTAAAGATGAAGTCAAGCCTGCCTTGTGAGTGGGAGGGAACTGGGAAAGGGAGAGGTCAAAATAAAAGTGAGAAAAGAGAGAAATTCCATGCTGTCACTGTTTATCCACTTGTCCTTCAGGTGTCAAGCTCATTGAGGAACTCTAAGAGGATCTGATGGGCGATATATGACAACATTGTTAAGCTTGAGTGGACAAGTGACAGTGATAGCATGGAATTCAAATGAGGAGATGGACAGGTAAGTGAAGGAGAAAAGAGAATATCTCCACGTAGGAGAAATGAGTAGCCCTGTGCCACCACTGCGACGACCAGATGTTCTGTTCTCTACGGTGATCCATGTCTCTGAGGCTGAGATGAACTCTGCGTTCTTGACCGCAGATTGGCAGTTCCAAACGCTGCCAGAGACGAGGAATTCCACATGGGTTGTGTGTACCAAGGGTTTCAGCCAAAGGGTGGGGAGTGTCAGGGAGAGGTGCAAACAGGTATAGAAACAAACACATAGTTGCCAAAGCTACGAAAGAGCAAAATGAGATCTGAAAATAACTATGTAAGACACTCAAATGAGAGAGTGGTGTGTAGCCTTCTTCTCTTTCCTTCCCCGAAGAACTTCACAGAACAACTTGGCAGAACTGTCTTTGTTTCGGCAACGGTCTCTGTTTTGCGTCGAGACTATCGCTGAGAAATCCGGGGAGACTAAAGTACTAACACTAATTGCTAATTTCCTTGCAGAGGTAAAGAGCACACCTCCCGGGAACTAATAGTTGATTGCCGGGGAGAGGAGTGACCACTCCCCCTCCAATACAGCCACTGATTATGAAGACAACAACATTCACATATTGCCCTGCCCCTTAATCCTAGTTGATGTGTCAACAATCATCTGCAAGTTGATATCAGTCACCAGTTCACGCACCAAGTAGGCTACTGGGAAGACAGGCAGCACTTAAAGTAGATGGCCCCGGCTAGCAAAAAGACAGCGCTAGAGAACAACATATATTTGAGTTCTAACAAATTATACTTACAGTATCACTCCTGGAGATATCAGGAGACCTCTAGCTATAGAATGAATAATTATAATCAGTATAATAGTCACTGCAGCCCCTACACTAGTGGATTCAATTAAATGGAAAAAAAACAGAAGGCCGTATTTAAGGTCATTGCATTATAAACACAATATACACTGAGTGTACAAAACATTAAGAGAATGTTCTTTCCATGATATAGACTGACCAGGTAAATCCAGGTGAAAGCTATGATCCCTTATTGATGCCACTTCAATCAGTGTAGATGAAGATGAGGAGACAGGTTAAAGAAGGATTTTTAAGCCTTGAGACAATTGAGGCATGGATCGTGTGTGTGTACTCCATTCAGAGGGTGAATGGGGAAGACAAAAGATTTAAGTGCCTTTGAACGGGGGATGGTATTAGGCAATGTTTCCGTCAAACATTTTCAGGCACTGAGCAAAATGTCAGGTCTGCCGAGCGCAAACTTAAACGCTGTGCATTTTTCAGCATGTGTTTACTGTGAACACTGAGGCTGTACCCGCTTTCATTTACAGTTAAGTGGCCAAGTAGGCTACTGTGGCTATTTGATCATAATGTAGGTCTACCATAAGAGTGGCCTTCCATAAACAAACAATGGAGAAAATGTGTCTCATAACATTTTAACATGGAAATAGCTGTTCTATCATTCAGCCTACAGTAGCAGCCAATGTGTGGTGTTCAGCCTACAGTAGCAGCCAATGTGTGGTGTTCAGCCTACAGTAGCAGCCAATGTGTGGTGTTCAGCCTACAGTAGCAGCCAATGTGTGGTGTTCAGCCTACAGTAGCAGCCAATGTGTGGTGTTCAGCCTACAGTAGCAGCCAATGTGTGGTGTTCAGCCTACAGTAGCAGCCAATGTGTGGTGTTCAGCCTACATTCCATTAGACTTGAAAAAAACATTTAGGGATTGATGCAAAAAAATACTGTGTTGATTAGGTCACAATTACCACAGTGAAGGGAAACGTTGAGTGTTAACAGGGAAAACTCTAGAACAGTGGTCACCAACCTTTTCTGCGTCAACATCACTTTCTAGATCAAAATGCAAGCCAAGGTCTACCGTTCAGATGTTTTTTTTAACATTACTTAAAAAAACATAAGCCTATCCAACATTACCAATTCAAAACAGTACTGCAGCAAGGAGGTTTGTGCAGTAAGCTATACAGTAGGCCCAATGCATTACCACCACATACTGGCTTTGCTTGAATTGCCCTGCCAATGCATTGTTGTTCTGACCATTTATATTTCCAAATTTGAGGTAGGCTATACGATCACACCGGTAATATATCCGTTCTTGTATTACTTGTGAGGCACAGCTGAGTGAACATACATTTAAATCATGTTTTTTACTGTGCTGATGGTGCCTGCATCCGAAGGTCAGTCTCAGCAGAGGGAGAGAGCAGCAGACTGAGGGTCTCAACATCCCTTCCTCTCTCCCTGTCCTCCACTGACACTGACCAAAAAGAGTTACCGTCTTCCAGCCGATGGCAAAAACTCGAGCCGTTACTCCTTTGAACAGAGAAAGTGAAATATTCCTCGATGTTAAAAAATACCCAAGCCGCCAATAATAACAACGCAAGCCTATAGATACACTTTCCTTTCCTACTCATTCATTATATCTGCAGTGCTGGTTGTAGAACACATTTTATGGTTTATAAAAGTGTTGACAGTGCTGAGTAAGAACTTAAACATCTATTTCCTGTATTCTTTGACAGTCTCTCTCTAGTCATTGTTTTAAACGTATTGAAATCTCATAGTATCAACTTTGCTGTAGCTTTCTTTTATGCCTGCTACGTTACTGCAGACACATCTGAGCCATCAGATTGGGCGCGCCGGAAATGTAGAGTATTTACCTTCAGACACATGAAATGGTTCAAAATGGCCACAGTTGCCTACCCGCCGCACAAGGCAGCTGAATCGGGTACACCTACCACCAACAGCACACGGCAGCTGAATCGGGTACACCTACCACCAACAGCACACGGCAGCTGAATCGGGTACACCTACCACCAACAGCACAAGGCAGCTGAATCGGGCAGCTGAATCGGGTACACCTACCACCAACAGCACAAGGCAGCTGAATCGGGTACACCTACCACCAACAGCACAAGGCAGCTGAATCGGGTACACCTACCACCAACAGCACAAGGCAGCTGAATCGGGTACACCTACCACCAACAGCACAAGGCAGCTGAATCGGGTACACCTACCACCAACAGCACAAGGCAGCTGAATCGGGTACACCTACCACCAACAGCACAAGGCAGCTGAATCGGGTACACCTACCACCAACAGCACAAGGCAGCTGAATCGGGTACACTTACCACCAACAGCGCAAGACAAATAAAAATAATTAGGAACACAAGGCTTTACCATTGGGTTTTTTACAGAAATGTTTGGCGATTGACTAGGAATGCCCTGGAGATCGTGATCGACCGGTTGGTGACTACTGCTCTAGAAAGTTGAGTGAAATTTAATCTTGTGCGTCTCTCTCTGTGGGCTAATATTTGTTCTGCATGGCAGTCCCAGGGAGCTGTGCAGTGGTCACAGGCTACTGCGAGGTGGGCAGTTTATAGGGCACATTGGTAGTAGGTGCCAGGCGCACGCACTGGTTTGTGTCAAGGACTGCTACACTGCTGGGTTTTTCACACTCAACAGTTTCCCATGTGAACCAATAATGGTCCACCATCCAAAGGACATCTAGCCAACTTCACACAACTGTGGAAATCATTGGAACGCTTTGTAGAGTCTATGCCCGACAAATTGAGCCTGTTCCGAGGGCTCAATAATAGGAAGGTGTTCTGAATGTTCTTGTATACTCAGTGTACATTTTATAAGACACACTCTTAACCTTTTACATTTTGCATGAGATACTAGCTAATGAATTTGTTAATAGAACGATATTAATGTGTTTCTTGTTTTGATTCACTCAGAATAAAATAACATCAATGGCACATGCAATTCTTCCAACAGATCTGAATAATAAAAACACTGAAGCTTTGTTGTTTAAACTTTCTCCCCCCTCTCTTTCTCCTGGAGGCAGGACACACAACATGGCTTCAGCCAGTTAGGAGTTCTGCGTGTGCACGCACGCACACACACACACACACACACACACACACGCCTCCTCTCAGAGCCTGCTGATCCCCTCAGAGAGATGAGAGGAGACAGAATGGACAGCACAGTGTTTGTGTGTGTATATATATATATATATATATATATATATATATATATATATATATAAAAAAGGACAGCCAACAGAGACACTGTGACAATAGAACACAAGGCAGTGAGACAAAGATGCCTAGATGGGAACATCCAGGGAACATCTGGCCCAATAGAACCAGAACCAATCAGAGACTGTTCTCTGTGATAACTCAACAGCAGCAGGCTTAAGACTAAGCCTCTGAAGAAAGATCTGGGCCCATATCCACAAAGGGTCTTAGAGTAGGAGTGCTGTTCTAGGATCTGTCCATACTATCTTTTCATCAAGATCCATAAGTCAAAACTGATGCTAGATCAGCACTGCTACTCTGGGATGCTTTGTGGATACTGGGCTGCACAGCCAAGGGAAACACACGCATGCATCCTTTGAGATGCAGATAGCTAGCCACATTTTCAGGCTAATGCTGCTTTGGCTGCTTTGTGAGGCATCTTTCTAGTGTTTATGAATGCTCTATAAAGCCTTTATATCATAAGTTGTTTGTTTAAATGAGTTGTATTCACTGCAAATGCAGTAGATCAGTCCATAGGGCTTTGGTCATAAGTAGTCCACTATATAGGGAATAGGGTGCCATTAGGGACACAAACAACAATAACAGAATAGACTCATTGTGAAGCCAGACAGACAGATAGTTAAACTCAGGTCCCAGATCAGTTCCTCAGCTGGTTTCAGAATGCAGCTCCTTCCCTCAGCAGGCAGGGCCAAGCTGGCCAGACTCAAACACTTCCAACTGTCACTACAGATATTCTCATTGGCAGTTCAGGCACACATCAGAGTCCTGCAGGTGGTTGGAGCCAGGGCTGAACAGAACATTACTCAGCTGGGAGTCAGTCAGGAGAGGACACTCTGGGCTGGTGGAATGTGGGATGTTAATAGGCAGTGGTACATGATTTCAACTGTCATCAGGTCTGTGCTCTAGCCTTGTAGGGATATGGTTTCTTCTTTCGTTGTTCTTCTACTCTCTGTGAGAACAGGAGTGTGAGGCCAGGGACAGAAAGACAGTAGCTGAACAGAGAGACAGTAGCTGACCAATTTCAGTGTTCATAGTTTAACACACCCAAGTGAGGGATGTGTCAGACTTCCAGAACAGACAGACATACAGCAGATAGCAGGAACCTCTCCTGTGACATCAGTGACTGCATCCATATTCTTCATATAGTCAAGAGTAGTGCACTATATAGGGAATAGAGTGCCATTTGGTATGCACACTCTGTTGACTGGAGATGCTAACAATGTCCGCTGTTTACATTATGACAAGACGTTTCCTGATGAGACATACTTCCTATTGTCATTGGTAACATCAAGCTGACAGCAGGTATGTGTGGCTAGGAGAGCCACGGAAATGGAGTGTGACGGAAATGCCTCAGAACAAGCCAGGGATGTGTCAATGCAGTTTGATGTTCCTGCAGAGAAGCCTCTGAACCATCCTAATATGGTCTGGTCCAACTCTGGTGCTCTGGGGATGAGAGAGAGAGACGGTGCTGAACTGAACCTTTAATGCAGTTTTTCCCGACTCCAGTCCTCCAGTACCCCCAACAGCACACATTTTTCTTGTGGCCCCAGACAAGCACACCTGATTCAACTTGCCAACTAATTGTCAAGGCCTCAATGAGTTGAAACAGGTGAGTTTGTCTCCAGGACTGTAGTTGGGAAACACTGCTTTAATTAACCTAAAGAAGACTTCTTTCCAGGCATATTTACTGCCTGTTCTCTGTTGCTACTCTACCCAATCTCCAGTCTGTAAGACGTGCTGTTACTCCAAGATCAACAGAGGTCAGACCATCAGATTGCGCATCCCAAATGACACCCTGTTACTTATATAGTGCACTACTTTTGACCAGGGCCCATAATGCTATGGTAAAAAGTTGTGCACTAATTAGGGTTATAGGGTGCCATTTGGGATGCATAGAGCATCAGGCCAGCTGGCTTCCTGCCACCAGAAACACAGCTCTCTGGGGAGCAGTGGGAGAAACACAACCTGGGTTGAGTTATTCACCTGCAGCACTGCAGCTGCCACTACCACAAAACCCTAGCACACACCACACACACACACACACACACACACACACACACACACACAGAAGCATCCATCATTTCTTTACTACGCTTCTTCAGTACAATGAGACCCACACTCTTAAAAAAAAGCTGCTATCTAGAACCTAAAATGGAGAACCATTTTTTGTTCCAGGTAAAAAAAAAAAAAGGTTTTGGTTTCAGGTGGAACCATTTTGGGTTCCATGTAGAACCCTCTGTGGAAAGGGTTCTACTTGGAATGCAAAGCGGTTCTACTTGGAACCAACAAGGGTTCTTCAAAGGGTTCTCGAATGGGGACAGCCAGAGAACCCTTTCGGAACCCTTGTTTCTAAGAGCGCAGAGACGATGCAGAGTGCAGACCTTCACTGAGCCCTGAAGTAGGACACTATCATCAAACATATTCACGCCTCTCCAAAGATTGAGGGATTTTCTGTCAGAAGACTGGAAATGTGCAATGTTCATTTCAGCGTTGCAACAACAACCAAAACAATGAGACATGAACATTTCCACATGCAAAACGAATTGTCAAGATGAGAGAAAACATTGGTGCAAAATCCGTTTTCTCATCTCAGTCCCAACTGGCAGAGAATGAAACATGCTCCTAACACTGAAGGGCTATGGCACTGTTACAGACATTATGCTATAAGAAGTCTGCAGCATTCGGAATTATAAATATTATAGAGTCACATACAGATGTAGGATCTTAATTTGAGCCAGTTTGCTACAGCAACAGGAATTATTATGTGGATTATAATGAATTAACATTTTTGTAGGGGTTGATCCATTTTTTGTTAGGGAAAATCAATTCATAGTGGAAATTCCAAATTTTCTAAGCCTTTAACAACTCAAATACACGACATGTTTGTATTTTCCTGGAAAATTCTCAGTAACAAAAGAGTGACCAGATTAAGATCCTACATCTGTAGCCTTGTTTCTCTCTTGTATGCAACAACAGTATAAATCCTTATTATTTCTCTCTATGCTAGTTGAGTATATGTCCCAAATGGCACCCTATTCCCTATGGGTCCTGGTCAAAAGTAGTGTGTATAGGGAATAGAGTGCCATTGGGGACGCATCTTGTGCCTTGCAGCTCAAAACAGAACAATAGGCAATAAGAGGATAAATAACCACAGGGCTGCCAAGCTGCCATCTTACATTTCCTTAATTAAACTATGGGAATGGAACATGTACAGTTGTCCATTACTCTCTCGTGAATATATGTATGAGCCACATATCTTAGTTAGAGGCAAGCTGGAATTAAATGACACTGGAATCAGTGTCATAACACAGAAGTGTCTAAACAGACACGCCAGAACTACAGACGGACACAGACGTGTCTAAACAGACACGCCAGAACTACAGACGGACACAGAAGTGTCTAAACAGACACGCCAGAACTACAGACGGACACAGAAGTGTCTAAACAGACACGCCAGAACTACAGACGGACACAGAAGTGTCTAAACAGACACGCCAGAACTACAGACGGACACAGAAGTGTCTAAACAGACACGCCAGAACTACAGACGGGCACAGAAGTGTCTAAACAGACACGCCAGAACTACAGACGGACACAGAAGTGTCTAAACCGACACGCCAGAACTACAGACGGACACAGAAGTGTCTAAACAGACACGCCAGAACTACAGACGGACACAGAAGTGTCTAAACAGACACGCCAGAACTACAGACGGACACAGAAGTGTCTAAACAGACACGCCAGAACTACAGACGGACACAGAAGTGTCTAAACAGACACGCCAGAACTACAGACGGACACAGAAGTGTCTAAACAGACACGCCAGAACTACAGACGGACACAGAAGTGTCTAAACAGACACGCCAGAACTACAGACGGACACATAAGTGTCTAAACAGACACGCCAGAACTACAGACGGACACAGAAGTGTCTAAACAGACACGCCAGAACTACAGACGGACACAGAAGTGTCTAAACAGACACGCCAGAACTACAGACGGACACAGAAGTGTCTAAACAGACACGCCAGAACTACAGACGGACACATAAGTGTCTAAACAGACACGCCAGAACTACAGACGGACACAGAAGTGTCTAAACAAACACGCCAGAACTACAGACGGACACAGAAGTGTCTAAACAGACACGCCAGAACTACAGACGGACACAGAAGTGTCTAAACAGACACGCCAGAACTACAGACGGACACAGAAGTATCTAAACAGACACGCCAGAACTACAGACGGACGGACAGACAGAAAGACCGTCTATTCAAGTAAATAACATTTAGAACAAGTTACAGCATTCAGAAAAACATACAAGGGGACATAGCAAAAACTATGGACAAGTCCTTAATTCAAAGAGTGATGGTAAAGTGTTACTGTGTGGAAACGAAACACAAAGCAGATTTAAGTTCTTTAGGAAAACATAATTATGTTGTCATCCAGGAACATTCATTTCTTTTCGAAGCTATAGAGCCCCACAGTGAAGGTGTCATTATCCTTATAAAACCTAGCAGTCAAACAGGCACTTGGTTCCAATCGTTTTTCTACCATTCATTTTTCCCATAGGGGATTTTAGAAAGACTTCAAATAAGGGCTGTGTTTTGTCTAGACTTGACCTGGCGTGACTTTTGATAAACTTGCACAAGACAGTTGACAGAATTTCTCATCTAAAGCAATGTAATATCATTTATGAATTACTACATTTAGCTAACATTAGAAAGTTAATCCAGAGATTCTTGCCTTTGCCTCGGGGTCAGTAAAGGTGCATCAAAGCTGGGACCGAGAGACTGAAAAACAGCTTCTATCTCAAGGCCATCAGACTGTTAAACAGCCATCACTAACATAGAGAGGCTGCTGTCAACACACAGACTCAAATCACTGGCTACTTTGATAAACGGATTTAATAAGGGTTTCACTAGTCACTTGAAATAACGCCACTTTAATAATGTCTACATATCCTACATTACTCATCTCAGATGTATATACTGTATTTTATACCATCTATTGCATCTTGCCTTTGCAGCACGGCCATCACTCATCCATATATTTATATGTACATATTCTTATTCCATCACCTTACATTGTGTGTATAAGGTAGTCGTTGTGAATTTGTTAGATTACTTATTAGAGATTACTGCACTGTCAGAACTAGAAGCACAAGCATTTTGCTACACTCGCATTAACATCTGCTAACCATGTGTATGTGACCAATACAAATTAGATTTGAGAAAGGTGTTTAAAAAGGTAAAATGATCCTCCCCCCCCCCCCTAATTTTCTTTTGTTGAAATAATGTGGTTGTCCCACCCATCGATCTAAGATTAATGCACTAACCGTAAGTCGCTCTGCTAAATGACTAAAATGTCAAGTGTGTTGGATCATTGAAGTCCATTTGTTATGTAGTTGAACATCAGTTGATGTTTACACAATAGGCTCCGTTAACAGAAAGACAATCTAAACGTCAGAATCCTCTCTGCCTGACGTTCAAGATCTTTCTGAAATCACTGCTTGCATCCCAAATGGCACCCACATTTCCTATATTGAGCACTGGTTTGAACGGGTTAAAAGTTGGAACACAGCCCTGGCTCTGAATAGAAGCTGACATTTAACCTCTCTCCTACCTACTTCTCAAAATACTGATTCTTCAGAGTGACTGATCCTTCCCACTGAGCAAAAAATGGTTGAATCAATGTTGTTTCCATGTCATAATATTTAAAAATCTATGTGATGAATTAGAATCAGCGTGGGACAATGATTGGATTTGCAAAAAGTAATCAACATAAGGGAATGTTTTTGTATTTTTAGTTTTCTCCCAAATTTCACCCAATGACATGGTGAAATGTTTTGTTGATTTCACGTTCAATTCACATTAGTTGACAACTCAACCACATTTAAATCAAAACTAGATATTGAAATGACATCTGTCCCCAGTGGGTTGTATTACTTAGACACTCTGTTACTCTATCCCAGCAGAAAACCAAGTTATAACCCAAGTGTTGAAATGATTGGCTAATGTAAAAGTTTGTTTTCGTCACTGTGGTGGGGAGTTGGAGTTTTTGAAATAAAATGTCTACAAAGAAGTATTACAAAAATGTACTGGCAAAAACACTTTTCCTGCATCCCAACTGGCACCCTATTCCCTTATTGACATGGTGCAGCTTATCTCCCTCCTCCCCACCTCTCCTTTCCTCTTCCTCTCCTTCTGGAAGACGGCATGCGGCAGCCATATCCTCACCCCCACCTTTCCTCCTGTCTTCTCCTCCTCTCCACTCTTCCCGCTGCAAGACGACAGCAGCCAGCTGTGCCCCCATCTCATCCTCCAGAGCCCCGTATCACCCTCTCCTCCTCCTCCAGCCAGCTGTATCTCCTGTCCTCCTCTCCTCTTCTTACCAGCTTTGCTCCTGTTCCCCATTACCCAGAGCAGGGAGGCATGGACTACAGCCCTCTTATGCTAATGTTGTGAGGCAATGCCCACATAATGTTCCATCAGGATCATGCTAATGTAAGCAGCTGGCCAAAATCCCCAATCAGGAATTCTTCAGGTGTTACCACGCATGAATGAGAGAGAGACAAAGAAAATATCCTCAGTGTACAACGTAAAACACCAAATAATGCATGCAGAGCAGAATTAGGCCGATACCCGCTAATTATCAAAATCCAGAAAAGAGCCGTTAAATTCTACAACCACCTAAAAGGAAGCGATTCCCAAACCTTCCATAACAAAGCCATCACCTACAGAGAGATTATTATCTACTTCACTTGCTTTGGCAATGTTAACATATGTTTCCCATGCCCATAAAGCCCTTAAATTGACATTGAATTGGAGAGAGAGAGAGAGAGAATATCCTCCATGTACAACGTAAAACACCAAATAATGCATGCAGAGCAGAATTAGGCCGACACCCGCTAATTATCAAAATCTAGAAAAGAGCCGTTAAATTCTACAACCACCTAAAAGGAAGGGATTCCCAAACCTTCCATAAACAAAGCCATCACCTACAGAGAGATTATTATCTACTTCTCTTGCTTTGGCAATGTTAACATATTTTACCCATGCCAATAAAGCCCTTAAATTGACATTGAATTGGAGGGAGGGAGGGAGGGAGGGAGGGAGGGAGGGATCCATGGCCTTTGCGGTGGCTTGTGGCCCATCTCTTTAACAGCTCCTCTGGGCATTAGTGGTTTGTTTCCAGTGACACAGATACTTCATCCCAGACACAACAACACAGAGAGACAACACAACACAGAGAGACAACACAGAGACACAACACAACACAGAGAGACAACACAGAGAGACAACACAGAGAGGCCAAAGCTACTGCCTGCCATCTCTACCATACTGGTTTTTGTCTCAAATGGCACCCTATTCCATATATACAGCACTACTTTTGACCAGGGCCCTGGTAAAAAGTTGTGCAATATGTAAGGAATAGGGTGAAATTTGGGACGCATGCACTGACTCCCACAGTAGCAAAGAGGAGCAAAACAGTCAATAAAATAACATTGTATTGGTCACATACGCATACAGTATTTAGCAGATGTTTCTGCGGGTGTAGTGAAAATGCTTGTGTTCCTAGCTCCAACAGTGTAAGTATAGACTTCTCACTATAACTGAGACAAAACCTGGAGCATGGTATGTAAAGGGACTACAAATGACATCAATATAGAGAGCAGTTGGAATGAAAAGGCAGATCGCTACAGAGGAAGAGGTCTAAACTTAACAGGCTTCGGTAGATTTTTTTTTACACAAGAAAATGCTAAACAATGTGATCATAGTTGAAAAGGAAATTCACCCTTTTCAAATGATTATGGAATAAATGTTCATGTAAACAGGTAAAAAAGGTCAAATGATCCTCCTCCTGTAAATAATGTAAACAATATGTAAATATATGTAAACAAAGACTCCAGGCAGTTCTACTATGGAGGGAATAGGGTGCCATTTGGGACGCAGTCTTACTGCTCTGCTCTGTCTCACCACCAGGCTGGTCTGTTACTTCTGCCCCGTCACACCGGCTGCATCGACCCAGGATTGATCCCTTCTGCCTGGGACAAACAGGGGACTGCTCTGGGACAGACGAGCAGCCTGATGATAGTGGAGGCCAAGGAGGCACCCCCCCTCACCAGTTCCTCTGCTCATCTATTATGTATTTCCACTGTTATTGATTGTCCCTAGACAGCACAGACAGACTGTGGTTCCTAATTAAAAGGCTATACTGCTGGTTGCTAGAGCCGTTCCTTTATTCCTAGTCAGTAGATTGTACAGGGTTGATGTGTTGTGAACAGGCCCAGCCCAGCAGCCTAAGGGCTCCACTGAAGTGTTTCAACTTCAACCAACTCCTGGAGTTTAAAAACAATCAAACACACTCAGAGGGCCTGCTGGGTCTGGGTTTGTTGTTCAGAGTGAGTCCCAATGTGAGTCGAGATGGGTTCTGAAAATGAACAATATTTCTTAAGACTCACATTTCCCCAACCAAGACATGGTGAGAGAGAGAGATGTCTCTGTCCCAGAGTGCAACAGCAGCAGTGTGGCAACATGGCTTTAACCCAGAGAAACTCAACCAGAGAAACTGGGACAACATGAATTTTAGATGCCTCCTGTGAAAAACAAAGAGAAGCATCTGATCTGAGCAGAAGGAGAAGAAGGAGGAGGGAAGTCTCCCAGAAGCCATCACCATTGAGCTGAGCTGAACAGAGAGCTGATGTTACTGTTAGTGGTAAATCAACCGCAACTCTCCTGATTGATACGACGCTATTCCCTCTAGATCTGATACAACCACACATCTATAAATGATCTATATATCTACAGACGACCCACCAAAGGACTGATGCAACAGTAGATGCAGTATTTATTTTTATTTTTATATGTCAGCCAGCTTTTGGTCTTTGGAAAATAATTCATCGTTAGGAAAGTAACATCATGAAAGAGACATGCATACTGACAAAACATCTGTTTTCATCCAGAGATGTGAGGTCTGTTTCTTCACATCAGACCCTCCTATCTCTCTCAAGTTGTGTCCTAAATGACACCCTATTCCCGATATAGTGGACTACTTCTTGACGAGAACCCTGGTCAAAAGAAGTACACTATATAGGGAAAATGGTGACATTTGAGATGCAATCACACTCACAGTCAGGCCCAGCCACTGGAAGAAGGGGGATGTTAATATGTGACATACCTTTGGCATGTTACATGTTGTAACCATTATTTTCTGGCAGTGTCATCAGAACCTCCAGAGTTGTCTACTTTCTGGGTGAAGAGCTGACACAAGCTGAAATACATGAGTCCATTCCTCAGACAGGTTCTAAATGTCCATATCATCAGGTAAATGTTAACTTAATTCTATGAAGCTCAAACTCCACAAGACAACAGGACAGAAGTCTCACGGGCTGTAACGTGTGATCAACCCTGTCCTCATCAGACTCCTCAATATGCCTTTTAATGGGAATTGAAAGATCACAGCCCAACTAAGTACATCCTGTAAATGTGGCTAAAGGTTTCAATCTGCCTCGGGCAAAAAACATCAACTACACTTTTGGTGCGAGAAAATAAACTGCTTTTCTCAGCAAAATATTGGATTGTTTTTTTTCTGAGTAGTGAGAAATAACCAGCAGCATGAAGCCCAAACAGGGACCTTGGTGTTCCATTGTGATTAGTTCCAGAGCGTTGCTCAATGAACATTTATGAGGGGATGCAGTCTTGGTTCTGAGGCTGGTTTTGTGTTTAACCTGGGATCTGTCCAAATGGTTCCCATATTTCCTATATAGTGCACTACTGTTAAACAGAGCCCTATGGGCCTTGTTCAAAAGTAGTGCACTATATAGGGAATAGGGTGCCATTTGGGACACAGTCTTGGTATTTGATCTGTAATGCCGGTTAAAGGCTACTAATCCAGACAGGTATGTAGCGCTACAGGGGGCAGGGGCATTAGACAGTTTCCTGTACTAAGCAGCATTATGACCCAGAAACGTCACAGATACAGACAGACCAGTGATGTGCCCCTAATCAAATTAAATTTGTCACATACACATGGTTAGCAGATGTTAATGCGAGAGTAGCGAAATGCTTGTGCTTCTAGTTCCGACAATGCAGTAATAACCAACAAGTAATCTAACTAACAATTCCAAAACTACTGTCTTATACACAGTGTAAGGGGATAAAGAATATGTACATAAGGATATATGAATGAGTGATGGTACAGAGCAGCATAGGCAAGATACAGTAGATGGTATCGAGTACAGTATATACATATGAGATGAGTATGTAAACAAAGTGGCATAGTTAAAGTGGCTAGTGATACATGTATTACATAAGCATGCAGTCGATGATATAGAGTACAGTATATACGTATGCATATGAGATGAATAATGTAGGGTAAGTAACATATAAAGAAGCATTGTTTAAAGTGGCTAGTGATATATTTACATCATTTCCCATCAATTCCCATTATTAAAGTGGCTGGAGTTGAGTCAGTGTCATTGTCAGTGTGTTGGCAGCAGCCAATCAATGTTAGTGGTGGCTGTTTAACAGTCTGATGGCCTTGAGATAGAAGCTGTTTTTCAGTCTCTCGGTCCCAGCTTTGATGCACCTGTACTGACCTCGCCTTCTGGATGATAGCGGGGTGAACAGGCAGTGGCTCGGGTGGTTGATGTCCTTGATGATCTTTATGGCCTTCCTGTAACATCGGGTGGTGTAGGTGTCCTGGAGGGCAGGTAGTTTGCCCCCGGTGATGCGTTGTGCAGACCTCACTACCCTCTGGAGAGCCTTACGGTTGAGGGCGGAGCAGTTGCCGTACCAGGCGGTGATACAGCCAGCCAGGATGCTCTCGATTGTGCATCTGTAGAAGTTTGTGAGTGCTGTTGGTGACAAGCCGAATTTCTTCAGCCTCCTGATGTTGAAGAGGCGCTGCTGCGCCTTCTTCACGATGCTGTCTGTGTGGGTGGACCAATTCAGTTTGTCTGTGATGTGTATGCCGAGGAACTTAAAACTTGCTACCCTCTCCACTACTGTTCCATCGATGTGGATAGGGGGGTGTTCCCTCTGCTGTTTCCTGAAGTCCACAATCATCTCCTTAGTTTTGTTGACGTTGAGTGTGAGGTTATTTTCCTGACACCACACTCCGAGGGCCCTCACTTCCTCCCTGTAGGCCGTCTCGTCGTTGTTGGTAATCAAGCCTACCACTGTTGTGTCGTCCGCAAACTTGATGATTGAGTTGGAGGCGTGTGTGGCCACGCAGTCGTGGGTGAACAGGGAGTACAGGAGAGGGCTCAGAACGCACCCTTGTGGGGCCCCAGTGTTGAGGATCAGCGGGGAGGAGATGTTGTTGCCTACCCTCACCACCTGGGGGCGGCCCGTCAGGAAGTCCAGTACCCAGTTGCACAGGGGCGGGGTCGAGACCCAGGGTCTCGAGCTTGATGACGAGCTTGGAGGGTACTATGGTGTTGAATGCCGAGCTGTAGTCGATGAACAGCATTCTCACATAGGTATTCCTCTTGTCCAGATGGGTTAGGGCAGTGTGCAGTGTGGTTGAGATTGCATCGTCTGTGGACCTATTTGGGCGGTAAGCAAATTGGAGTGGGTCTAGGGTGTCAGGTAGGGTGGAGGTGATATGGTCCTTGACTAGTCTCTCAAAGCACTTCATGATGACGGAAGTGAGTGCTACGGGGCGGTAGTCGTTTAGCTCAGTTACCTTAGCTTTCTTGGGAACAGGAACAATGGTGGCCCTCTTGAAGCATGTGGGAACAGCAGACTGGTATAGGGATTGATTGAATATGTCCGTAAACACACCGGCCAGCTGGTCTGCGCATGCTCCGAGGGCACGGCTGGGGATGCCGTCTGGGCATGCAGCCTTGCGAGGGTTAGCACGTTTAAATGTCTTACTCACCTCGGCTGCAGTGAAGGAGAGACCGCATGTTTTCGTTGCAGGCCGTGTCAGTGGCACTGTATTGTCCTCAAAGCGGGCAAAAAAGTGATTTAGTCTGCCTGGGAGCAAGACATCCTGGTCCGTGACTGGGCTGGATTTCTTCCTGTAGTCCGTGATTGACTGTAGACCCTGCCACATGCCTCTTGTGTCTGAGCCGTTGCATTGAGATTCTACTTTGTCTCTGTACTGACGCTTAGCTTGTTTGATAGCCTTGCGGAGGGAATAGCTGCACTGTTTGTATTCGGTCATGTTACCAGACACCTTGCCCTTGTAGTGGATCCCTATTCATGTCACGGATTCCCCCGGTATTGCTGCTCATTCCATTCACCAGCTCTGGAGGTCTACATCACCGGCCTTCTAGGCATCACTGAACTGGATCATAACCACCAACCCCGGACTGTCTCCATTAGATGGGTTGAATATTCTGTCACGTTGTATATTGCCAGGAGACAGGCGCAGGAATACAAAAATATATAATTTTTATTTCTCTACCCAAAATCGTGACAAAGCCCAAAACAGACACGTACGTACGTATATACAGTGGGGAGAACAAGTATTTGATACACTGCCGATTTTGCAAGGTTCTCCTACTTACAAAGCATGTAGAGGCCTGTAATTTTTTATCATAGGTACACTTCAACTGTGAGAGACAGAATCGAAAACAAAAATCCAGAAAAACACATTGTATGATTTGTAAGTTATTAATTTGCATTTTATTGCATGACATAAGTATTTGAACACCTACCAAACAGTAAGAATTCTGGCTCTCACAGACCTGTTGGTTTTTCTTTAAGAAGCCCTCCTGTTCTCCACTCATTACCTGTATTAACTGCACCTGTTTGAACTCATTACCTGTTTAAAAGACACCTGTCCACACACTCAAACAGACTCCAACCTCTCCACAATGGCCAAGACCAGAGAGCTGTGTAAGGCTGGGATGGGCTACAGGACAATAGGCAAGCAGCTTGGTGAGAAGACAACAACTGTTGGTGCAATTATTAGAAAATGGAAGAAGTTCAAGATGACGGTCAATCACCCTCGGTCTGGGGCTCCATGCAAGATCTCACCTCGTGGGGCATCAATGATCATGAGGAAGGCGAGGGATCAGCCCAGAACTACACGGCAGGACCTGGTCAATGACCTGAAGAGAGCTGGGACCACAGTCTCAAAGAAAACCATTAGTAACACACTACGCCGTCATGGATTAAAATCCTGCAGCGCACGCAAGGTCCCCCTGCTCAAGCCAGCGCATGTCCAGGCCCGTCTGAAGTTTGCCAATGACCATCTGGATGATCCGGAGGAAGAATGGGAGAAGGTCATGTGGTCTGATGAGACAAAAATAGAGCTTTTGCTCTAAACTCCACTCGCTGTGTTTGGAAGAAAGAAGGATGAGTACAACCCCAAGAACACCATCCCAACCGTGAAGCATGGAGGTGGAAACATCATTCTTTGGGGATGCTTTTCTGCAAAGGGGACAGGACGACTGCACCATATTGAGGGGAGGATGGATGGGCCCATGTATCGTGAGATCTTGGCAAACAACCTCCTTCCCTCAGTAAGAGCATTGAAGATGGGTCGTGGCTGGGTCTTCCAGCATGACAACGACCCGAAACACACATCCAGGGCAACTAAGGAGTGGCTCCGTAAGAAGCATCTCAAGGTCCTGGAGTGGCCTTTCCAGTCTCCAGACCTGTACCCAATAGAAAATCTTTGGAGGGAGCTGAAAGTCCGTATTGCCCAGCGACAGCCTGTAACGGTTTTCTTTAGGTGAAGGAGAGGTGGACCAAAATGCAGCGTGGTGGTTATTCATGATTCTTTAATAAAGAAAACTATACATGAATAAACTAACAAAAACAATAAACGTGAGAAAACCTAAACAGCCTATCTAGTGACAACAAACACAAAGACAGGAACAATCACCCACAAAACACTCAAAGAATATGGCTGCCTAAATATGATTCCCAATCAGAGACAACGATAAACACCTGCCTCTGATTGAGAACCACTCCAGACAGCCATAAACTTACCTAGAAAACCCCACTAAGCCACAATCCCAATACGTACGAATAAACCCCAAGACAAAACACACCACATAAATAAACCCATGTCACACCCTGGCCTGACCAAAATAATTAAGAAAACACAAATTACTAAGACCAGGGCGTGACACAGCCCCAAAACGTGAAGGATCTGGAGAAGGTCTGTATGGAGGGGTGGGCGAAAAATCCCTGCTGCAGTGTGTGCAAACCTGGTCAAGAACTACAGGAAACATACGATCTCTGTAATTGCAAACAAAGGTTTCTGTACCAAATATTAAGTTCTGCTTTTCTGATATATCAAATACTTATGTCATGCAATAAAATGTAAATTAATTACTTAAAAATCATACAATGTGATTTTCTGGATTTTTGTTTTAGATTCCATCTCTCACAGTTGAAGTGTACCTATGATAAAAAATTACAGACCTCTACATGCTTTGTAAGTAGGAAAACCTGCAAAATCGGCAGTGTATCAAATACTTGTTCTCCCCACTGTATATATAAACACAGTGCTGTAACCCAAACAAAGAGAGGTGTAAACCTCTAATACAGTTGAAGTCGGAAGTTTACATACACTTAGGTAGGAGTCATTAAAACTTGTTTTTCAACCACTCCACACATTTATTGTGAACAAACTATAGTTTTGGCAAGTCGGTTAGAACATCTACTTTGTGCATAACACAAGTAATTTTTCCAACAATTGTTCACAGACAGATCATTTCACTTATCATTCACTGTATCACAAATCGAGTGGGTCAGAAGTTTACATACACTAAGTTGACTGTGCCTTTAAACAGCTTGGAAAAATCCAGAAAATGTTTTCATGGCTTTCGAAGCTTCTGATAGTGTTACGGTTTTCTTCCGTCGAAGGAGAGTCGGACCAAAATGCAGCGTGGTAATTTTCATACATGTTATAATAATGATGAAACGCGAACAATACAAAAACAACAAACGGAATGTGAAAACCTATACAGCCTATCTGGTGACAACAAACACAGAGACAGGAACAATCACCCACGAAACACTTAAAGAATTTGGCTGCCTAAATATGGTTCCCAATCAGAGACAACGATAAACACCTGCCTCTGATTGAGAACCACTCCAGACAGCCATAGACTATGCTAGAACACCTCACTAAGCCACAATCCCAATACCTACGAAAACCCCAAGACAAAACACACCACATAAATAAACCCATGTCACACCCTGGCCTGACCAAAATAATAAAGAACACACAGAATACTAAGACCAGGGCGTGACAGATAGGCTAATTGACACCAGGCCATCTTCCAAAAGTCTTCGCCTCACTGTGCGTGCAGATGCACTCACACCTTCCTGCTGCCATTCCTGAGCAAGCTCTGTATTGGTGGGGCCCCGATCCCGCAGCTGAATCAACTTTAGGAGTTGGTCCTGGAGCTTGCTGGAATTTCTTGGGTGCCCTGAAGCCTTCTTCACAACAATTGAACCGCTCTTCTTGAAGTTCCTGACGATCCGATAAATGGTTGATTTAGGTGCAATCTTACTGGCAGCAATATTCCTGCCCATGAAGCCCTTTTTGTGCAAAGCAAAGATGACGGCATGTGTTTCCTTGCAGGTAACCATGTTTGATAGAGGAAGAACAATGATTCCAAGCACCACCCTCCTTTTGAAGCTTCCAGTCTGTTATTCGAACTCAATCTGCATGACAGAGTGATCTCCAGCCTTGTCCTCGTCAACACTCACACCTGTGTTAACGAGAGAATCACTGACATGATGTCAGCTGGTCCTTTTGTAGCAGGGTTGAAATGCAGTGGAAATGTGTTTTGGGGATTCAGTTCATTTGAATGGCAAAGAGGGACTTTGCAATTAATTGCAATTCATCTGATCACTCTTCCTAACATTCTGGAGTATATGCAAATTGCCATCATACAAACTGAGGCAGCAAACTTTGTGAAAATTAATATTTGTGTCATTCTCAAAACTTTTGTCCACGACTGTACTTGCTGTGCTGTTTCGTTGTTGATTTGTTCAGTCGTTTCATTCTCAACCAGGATTTCATCATGCCTGCATGTCATGTCAAGCAGTTTCAGTTTCAGTTGTGTCTGTCCGTGGCCTCTCTTCCTCTGTGCGCACTGTCACTGTGTCCGTTCCCATCTTGTCCAGCTGTGTATGTAACATTTTACGTAAACCCTATTTCTTGTCTGCATCAAAGTAGCGTTCAATGTACATAGCATCGAGCATGGTGGTGACACAGTAAAGTGAGAATGCCACCGAATCGCTTGTTCACAGCCTGTGTCGCCAGTTTTGTTGAGCAGGCGTTTCAATGCCAACACAGAGGGTATCACATCTGCTACAGGCACAGTTGATGAGCTTATTTCTCCAGTCAGTTGTTCGAATGGAGCTAGCTAGTGTGTTCAAGTTTCAAACATGTTCTCAAACGCCATTGAAAAGGCAGCGGCGGTATGACAACTAGCACATTCATAAGCATGGAATACGACATGAGCATGGAATCCTCAGTACGAAGTCCTCGACAACCTGCTGTCAGACTCGGCATGCTCATGGGGATGATATCGCTGGTCCAAATGTCAGTCGTGAAGCTAATAACAGTGATGCTATTGCTGTGTAACTCCGGTAGGATACTTCTGAAAAATAGCACACTTGGTAACGTTAGTGTGTACCGGTGATCAACCAGCCGGCGAAAGCTAACATCACCCACGACAGAGAACGGTTGATTGTCAAGGGCAAGGAATTCCATTGTCTTGGCGTTAATGGCTTTCTCCTTTGAGTTGTCTCGCTGAAATTGTCTTACTCTTTCAGATGACTGCTCTACTTGTTGACTGCTCGATCCACACAGCAGACATTGTGGGCTAGGTTAGGAATGCTGTGTTGCACATATAGCTCTAAATTGTACGTGGCGTCATTACGTCATGTACCTACGTTCTATAGGTTTGCACATCAGCTTTGACATCGGTTTTGCACATCGGCGTTAAACCAGACATCGGCCAATGTCGATGTTGACATTTTTAGCTAATATCGTCCGATTCCGATATCTTCACAGATATATTGTGCATCCCGAATTGTGATAGATTCAGCAGTAGTCCTCCAGTAACAGTGTGGTAGATGGTGCAGTAGACCTACAGTAACATTGTGATAGATGATGCAGTAGGCCTACAGTAACAGTGTGATAGATGATGCAGTAGGCCTACAGTAACAGTGTTACAGATGATGCGGTAGGCCTACTGTAACGGTGTTATAGATGATGCGGTAGGCCTACAGTGACAGTGTTATAGATGATGCAGTAGGTCTACAGTAACAGTGTTATAGATTCAGTAGTAGGTCTACAGTAACTGTGTTATAGATTCAGCAGTAGGTCTACAGTAACAGTGTTATAGATTCAGTAGTAGGCCTACAGTAACAGTGTTATAGATTCAGTAGTAGGCCTACAGTAACCGTGTTATAGATTCAGTAGTAGGCCTACAGTAACCGTGTTATAGATTCAGTAGTAGGTCTACAGTAACCGTGTTATAGATTCAGTAGTAGGTCTACAGTAACTGTGTTATAGATTCAGTAGTAGGTCTACAGTAACCGTGTTATAGATTCAGTAGTAGTATCTAAACCAAGATGGCGTAGCAGTAAGTCGTCCTGTCTCGTCGTGTCCCTGTATATATCGTCTATTTTTCGTTTTTTACATATTTTTCTTCAAAAACATTTTGCTAAACCTAAGCTTCCAAATACTCTCCTGCAACCCGCCTCACCCAATGTAGCTATTTTTCCTAAAGTATTTATATTTACTTCGGAACCGGAACCCCTCAACTGAAGCTAGCTGGCTAACCACCAGCTATGCTAGCGGTCTTCAGCTAACCGTTCATCAGCTAAGCTAACCTTTAGCTCGGAAAGCTCTCGCCAGCTCGAACAACGCGACTCTAACCAGAGCATAACGGACCTATTTATTTTTCATCCCCGGATTCATCCCTGGATTCGCACCGTAAACGGAACATTTCAGCTGGATCTTCACAACTAGCTATCTAGCTAAACCGCAACCCCGGATGATTACTCCTGGCTAGCGCTTCCACCCACTTAGCGTGAAGCTAGCCCGGCCAGCGCACCTGTACCACCACCGTAGCATACTCCTGGGCTACAATACCCGGGCCCACGACCGGTCTATCGATGTCACCGCATGAAGAGGAATAAACAGACTCACCCCATCGCGACGTCCCCTAAAGGCCAACTCTCTAGCCCTCGCTATCTCCCTGCTTGCTAAACTCGGCCTGCTAACTGCTAGCTTGTCTAGCCCCGGTCCGCTAACTGCTACCTTGTTTAGCCCGGGCCTACGAACTGTTAGCTTGTTAGCACAGGCCTGCTAACTGCTAGCTTGTCTAGCCCGGGCCTACGAACTGTTAGCTTGTTAGCACAGGCCTGCTAACCGTCTGAATCGCCGCGTCCCAAACACTCACCGGACCCATATTTACTTTCTATCTCTTCTTGATTTTTAATCGGTTTATACCTTTCCGGAAACCTGCCTCACCCAATGTGATACGGAATCGCTATTATTTTGAATTTTTAGAACACACTCAAGAACCTCCAGAAGCTAACCAGCTAACTAGCTACAAGCTATTTAGTCATTGTTAACTTTTTTTTCAACCTGGATAACACTCGCCAGTCCAGCTTCCCTGCCCCATCCACCGCTGCCCCCTGGACACTGATCTCTTGGCTACATAGCTGATGCACTCTGGACTGTCCATTAATCACGGTACTCCATTCTGCTTGTTTATGTTTTATCTGTCGGCCCCGTTGCCTAGTCAACGCCATTTTACCTGCTGTTGTTGTGCTAGCTGATTAGCTGTTGTCTCACCTACTGTTTAAGCTAGCTTTCCCAATTCAACACCTGTGATTACTGTATGCCTCGCTGTATGTCTCTCTCAAATGTCAATATGCCTTGTATACTGTTGCTCAGGTTAGTTATCATTGTTCTAGTTCACAATGGAGCCCCTAGTTCTACTCTTCATACCCCTGATAACTCCTTTGTCCCACCTCCCACACATGCGGTGACCTCACCCATTACAACCAGCATGTCCAGAGACACAACCTCTCTCATCATCACCCAGTGCCTGGGCTTACCCCCGCTGTACCCGCACCCCACCATACCCCTGTCTGCGCACTATGCCCTGAATATATTCTACCATGCCCAGAAACCTGCTCCTCTTATTCTCTGTCCCCAACGCTCTAGGCGACCAGTTTTGATAGCCTTTAGCCGCACCCTCATACTACTCCTTCTCTGTTCCGCGGGTGATGTGGAGGTAAACCCAGGCCCTGCATGTCCCCAGGCACCCTCATTTGTTGACTTCTGTGATCGAAAAGCCTTGGTTTCATGCATGTCAACATCAGAAGCCTCCTCCCTAAGTTTGTTTTACTCACTGCTCTAGCACACTCTGCTAACCCTGATGTCCTTGCTGTGTCTGAATCCTGGCTCAGGAAGGCCACCAAAAATTCAGAGATTTCCATACCCAACTATAACATCTTCCGTCAAGATAGAACTGCTAAAGGGGAGGAGTTGCAGTCTACTGCAGAGATAGCCTGCAAAGTAATGTCATACTTTCCAGGTCCATACCCAAACAGTTCGAACTACTAATTTTGAAAATTACTCTCTCCAGAAATAAGTCTCTCACTGTTGCCGCCTGCTACCGACCCCCCTCAGCTCCCAGCTGTGCCCTGGACACCATTTGTGAATTGATCGCCCCCCATCTAGCCTCAGAGTTTGTTCTGTTAGGTGACCTAAACTGGGATATGCTTAACACCCCGCCAATCCTACAATCTAAGCTAGATGCCCTCAATCTCACACAAATCATCAAGGACCCCACCAGGTACAACCCTAACTCTGTAAACAAGGGCACCCTCATAGACGTCATCCTGACCAACTGGCCCTCCAAATACACCTCCGCTGTCTTCAACCAGGATCTCAGCGATCACTGCCTCATTGCCTGTATCCGCTACGGAGCCGCAGTCAAACGACCACCCCTCATCACTGTCAAACGCTCCCTAAAACACTTCTGTGAGCAGGCCTTTCTAATCGACCTGGCCCGGGTATCCTGGAAGGACATTGACCTCATCCCGTCAGTTGAGGATGCCTGGTCATTCTTTAAAAGTAACTTCCTAACCATTTTAGATAAGCACGCTCCGTTCAAAAAATGCAGAACTAAGAACAGATACAGTCCTTGGTTCACCCCAGACCTGACTGCCCTTGACCAGCACAAAAACATCCTGTGGCGGACTGCAATAGCATCGAATAGTCCCCGGGATATGCAACTGTTCAGGGAAGTCCGGAACCAATACACGCAGTCAGTCAGGAAAGCTAAGGCCAGCTTCTTCAGGCAGAAGTTTGCATCCTGTAGCTCCAACTCCAAAAAGTTCTGGGACACTGTGAAGTCCATGGAGAACAAGAGCACCTCCTCCCAGCTGCCCACTGCACTGAGGCTAGGTAACACGGTCACCACCGATAAATCCATGATTATCGAAAACTTCAATAAGCATTTCTCAACGGCTGGCCATGCCTTCCGCCTGGCTACTCCAACCTCGGCCAACAGCTCTGCCCCCCGGCAGCTCCTCGCCCAAGCCTCTCCAGGTTCTCCTTTACCCAAATCCAGATAGCAGATGTTCTGAAAGAGCTGCAAAACCTGGACCCGTACAAATCAGCTGGGCTTGACAATCTGGACCCCCTATTTCTGAAACTTTCCGCCGCCATTGTCGCAACCCCTATTACCAGCCTGTTCAACCTCTCTTTCATATCGTCTGAGATCCCCAAGGATTGAAAGCTGCCGCAGTCATCCCCCTCTTCAAAGGGGGAGACACCCTGGACCCAAACTGTTACAGACCTATATCCATCCTGCCCTGCCTATCTAAGGTCTTCGAAAGCCAAGTCAACAAACAGGTCACTGACCATCTCGAATCCCACCGTACCTTCTCCGCTGTGCAATCTGGTTTCCGAGCCGGTCACGGGTGCACCTCAGCAACACTCAAGGTACTAAACGATATCATAACCGCCATCGATAAAAGACAGTACTGTGCAGCCGTCTTCATTGACCTTGCCAAGGCTTTCGACTCTGTCAATCACCATATTCTTATCGGCAGACTCAGTAGCCTCGGTTTTTCGGATGACTGCCTTGCCTGGTTCACCAATTACTTTGCAGACAGAGTTCAGTGTGTCAAATCGGAGGGCATGCTGTCCGGTCCTCTGGCAGTCTCTATGGGGGTGCCACAGGGTTCAATTCTCGGGCCGACTCTTTTCTCTGTATATATCAATGACGTTGCTCTTGCTGCGGGCGATTCCCTGATCCACCTCTACGCAGACGACACCATTCTATATACTTTCGGCCCGTCATTGGACACTGTGCTATCTAACCTCCAAACAAGCTTCAATGCCATACAACACTCCTTCCGTGGCCTCCAACTGCTCTTAAACGCTAGTAAAACCAAATGCATGCTTTTCAACCGATCGCTGCCTGCACCCGCATGCCCGACTAGCATCACCACCCTGGATGGTTCCGACCTTGAATATGTGGACATCTATAAGTACCTAGGTGTCTGGCTAGACTGCAAACTCTCCTTCCAGACTCATATCAAACATCTCCAATCGAAAATCAAATCAAGAATCGGCTTTCTATTCCGCAACAAAGCCTCCTTCACTCACGCCGCCAAGCTTACCCTAGTAAAACTGACTATCCTTCCGATCCTCGACTTCGGCGATGTCATCTACAAAATGGCTTCCAACACTCTACTCAGCAAACTGGATGCAGTCTATCACAGTGCCATCCGTTTTGTCACTAAAGCACCTTATACCACCCACCACTGCGACCTGTATGCTCTGGTCGGCTGGCCCTCGTTACATATTCGTCGCCAGACCCACTGGCTCCAGGTCATCTACAAGTCCATGCTAGGTAAAGCTCCGCCTTATCTCAGCTCACTGGTCACGATGGCAACACCCATCCGTAGCACGCGCTCCAGCAGGTGTATCTCACTGATCATCCCTAAAGCCAACACCTCATTTGGCCGCCTTTCGTTCCAGTACTCTGCTGCCTGTGACTGGAACGAATTGCAAAAATCGCTGAAGCTGGAGACTTTTATCTCCCTCACCAACTTCAAACATCAGCTATCTGAGCAGCTAACCGATCGCTGCTGCTGTACATAGTCTATTGGTAAATAGCCCACCCATTTTCACCTACCTCATCCCCATACTGTTATTTATTTACTTGCTCTTTTGCACACCAATATCTCTACCTGTACATGACCATCTGATCATTTATCACTCCAGTGTTAATCTGCAAAATTGTAATTATTCGCCTACCTCCTCATGCCTTTTGCACACATTGTATATAGACTCCCCCCTTTGTTTTCTACTGTGTTATTGACTTGTTAATTGTTTATTCCATGTGTAACTCTGTGTTGTCTGCTCACACTGCTATGCTTTATCTTGGCCAGGTCGCAGTTGCAAATGAGAACTTCTTCTCAACTGGCCTACCTGGTTAAATAAAGGTGAAATAAAAAATATAAAAAATAAAAAGTAGGCCTACAGTAACTGTGTTATAGATTCAGCAGTAGGTCTACAGTAACCATGTTATGGATTCAGTAGTAGACCTACAGCAACCGTGTTATTGAGGCTGTGAAGCATAGCTGCATTAGTGTACCAGCTTCATTAATCTACTCAGCCCCAGGAGACCAGTCCCAGTGACCTTGCTGCTGCAGTAATATAAAAAGTATGTTTGAAATGGCTCCCTATATGGAGAATAGCGTGCCATTTGGGATGCTGCCAACAACAGGCTCATATTCATAAGGACCGCTCATGCATTCAGTGTGTAAGCACTCAGTCTCAGTGTGAGTAAGGATCACTATTTCTCATCTTTATATTTTCCTTGACTTCTAAATCAGTAATGTGGCTAAACTCAGGCTACCGTTTGTCATAGCTTATGTCCTGTTGTCTAAACATTTGTCATAGCTTAGGTCCTGTTGTCTAAACATGACAAAGCAGTGTGTGTGTGTGTGTGCTTGTGTGTCCGTTTAGGTTGTCATGCTGTTTGACAGACTTAGTGGGTGTATATAGTCTGCGAGCAGAGTTGAAGGGTCAGAAAGCTGGTATGTATTGGGCTACGTCCCAAATGGCACCCTATTCCCTGGCACTACATTTGACACACCCATAGAGGAGATCTACAAAAAAAAATCTGGGGTCTTGGTTCATTTCTTTGGATTTTCTCATGATGAAAGAAAAATTCTGTGAATATATCTCAAGACATCAGTCAGGAAGTTAAAGCTTGGTCGCAAATGGGTCTTCCAAATGGACAATGACCCCAAGGATACTTCCAAAGTTGTGGCAAAATGGCTTAAGGACAACAAAGTCAAGCTATTGAAGTGGCCATCACAAAGCCCTGACCTCAATCCTATAGAAAATATGTGGGAAGAACTGAAAAAGTGTGTGCGAGCAAGTGTGTGCGACTCAGTTACACCAGCTCAGGAGGAATGGGCCAAAATTCACCCAACTTATTGTGGGAAGTTTGTGGAAGTCTACCCGAAACGTTTGACCCAAGTTAAACAAATTAAAGGCAATGCTACCAAATACTAATTGAGCGTATGTAAACTTCTGACCCACTGGGAATGTGATGAAAGAAATAAAAGCTGAAATAAATCATTCTCTCTACTATTATTCTGACATTTCACATTCTTAAAATAAAGTGGTGATCCTAACTGACCTAAGACAGGGAATTTTTAGTGTCAGTTTGGTGTGTGTGTATGTGTGTAACCTTTATTTAACTTGGACAAGTCAGTTAATAAAAAAAGTATTATTTACAATTACGGCCTAACCAGGCCAAACCCGGACGACGCTGGGCCAATTGTGCGCCGCCCTATGGGACTCCCAATCACGGCCGAATGTGATACAGCCTGGATTCGAACCAGGGACTGTAGTGATGTCTCTTGCACTGAGATGCAGTGCCTTAGACCGCTGCGTCCATGTGTGTATGTTAACTATTTAACTGTACTAGAATGACGTTAAAAAAATTTATATCGGTTATTGTTATCAGGTTTTTTGGCATGGAAAATATTGGGATATCGGTATCGGCCAAAAATGTCATATCGGTGCATCACTAATCACAATGTTACTGTAAGCCTACTGCTGAATCTATAACACTCTTACTGTAGGCCTACTGCATCATCTATCAGTAGCAACCTCTGATCCATCCATCACACTGTTACCATCCATCAGCCAGCCATCCACACTGTAAAACAGATGTGTGATATGAGGTATGGCAACATGCCAGCTGCCACCCAGAGACACCACCAGCCAGGCAGAATGGGGCTCTGCAGTAGCTGACCAGAATGTAGAAGGACTAGTTCTCTGACCATGTCAGTAATACCCAGACTATGGAAATGTCAATGTGCTGTGTACTGGTCCCTGATCTTAGCATTATTGGGTTTCAGAAAAGCACTTTATGGACATATTTACAGAGCTGCTGGGACAAACTACAGGTGAAGATCAACACAGGTTTTTTTTATTTAACTTGGTCCCAATACTCCCTCAATGTCATTCTGCTCCCCCTGTGGTCATCCCCTCCACAGTCTTTACTCTGCCTCCACCCCAATGGACATGTATTTATTTATCACTGCTACAGTTGTTGTGATGTATATGGTGCTATTTCTATTTCTTTTGTTGTTTTTATTACCATTGTCATTATTTATTTAACTTAATCCTGCATGTTGGAGCTCGGAGACTAAGATATTCACTGTACCCTGCAATCACACCTGCAACCCTGTACATTATTAAACACTTTGAATCTGAATGTTGCTAAGATTTTAAAAAACTGATTTATCTCACCCTTCATTAAACAACTGAATTCTTGGGTCCTATTCACTAGAAAGCAAACGGAAGAAAACGGACCTGAAATCTTCCAATAAGAAACTATATTTTCGTTTGCAAAACTTTTCCCATTGTGAAACGGTGTGCACTAATGAATACAACCCTGCTGAATTAAACCCACCTGGAGGAGAGACTTCATTCATTATGACATGTTATCTTAAGTACAGCTTTCATCAGACTGGCTTCTATAGAGAAGATAAACGAGCTAACCAGGCTTAATGAGCTGAGATGAGGGACGGTGGCACCGTGGGTCAGGATACTGCCTTATAGCATCACAACACCGTGTTATAGCATCTGTCTGATAGGAGGTTCATTATTCTACTCCACAGGTCGGTCTACAGTTGATGTGTCCAAACGGATGGATGATGTTGATCTGTCAAAGGTTTAGCACTTTCATACCCAGAAGTGGTGTTCCATCATCTGGGATGTGTCCCAAATGGCACCCTATTCTCTATATACAGTAGTGCACTATATAGGGAATAGGGTGCTATTTGGTACGGAGCCCTAGTCTACATCGATGGATGGCCAACTCAAGTCGTCAGTCATATAGCCTAGTTATTCATACTGCTATCTACAGTAGATGCAAAATGTCAGTCCCTATGTTCAGAATGCATGTACACATAAAGATGAATCTCCATGGCACGGTTTATACAAGGTTTTTACAGGGCCTCATATGATAGATCACTATGGTCGAGTTCCTTCCAAACTACATTGCAGACGCATGCCAGATCTTACAACGCCTGGATAGGTACAGTATTTTCTACATAACAGCTAACCACATCATATGATATCGCCATCTGATGCCCGACTGCATAGTCGATGATGACGACGTAGCACGCAACCATTGGTTGATGCAATGCAGCGCCTGCACATCTAGTTGGGCAGGAACTTAACCTAAATCTCTCTTTTCCTTCTACTCCACCTCCTCCACATCTTCCTACTCCTCCTTTCATCCACTCATCATTGTCAACCTGATCCTACTTGACTCTGCTCTCTGTCTCTCCACGTCTCTCTCTCCATTGTTCTGTAATCAGACTGGTCTCTGTTCAGAGCCCTGACCCTCTGAATCATGAATTCATACACACAGGAGAGACACGATTAGCATTATATTAGCATTATGTTAAAATGTTCCCTCCATCCCACTGTCTCTCTCTAATTGAGACCGTGCTGCTACGGTATGTGTTCATCCAACCTCAAGTGAAGTATGGGGATATGAATCACAGACAGATACAGCGTCCCAAATAGCACCCTATTCTCTTTATAATAACCTGGTAAAGAGTAGCCCACTGTATAAAGAACAAGGTTCCATTTGGAATGCCTACTACGTTTCTACTCTGGCCTGCTTGTGTCTGTTTTCCATTACAGCAGTCAACTTTGTAGATTCCATTTTTTGCTGTTTAACAATCCCTAAATGAGTGTTATTCCATTAATTCTAGTTCTCATGCACTGTAGTTTGTCCTGCCTGATGAGAGACGTGTTAATGGAACCATTAGTTAGAGGAGAGGAGACATTACTCAGAAATACATAGAATGTTCTCTGATACAGAACTGCTCATCATCATACGGAGGCAGGTAGCCTAGTGGTAGGAGCGTTGGACTAGTAACTGATAGGTTGCAAGATTGAATCCCTGAGCTGACAAGGTAAAAATCTGTCGTTCTGCCCCTGAACAAGGCAGTTAACCCACTGTTCCCCGGTAGGCTGTCATTGTAAATAAGAATTTGTTCTTAACTGACTTTCCTAGTTAAATAAAGGTTTAAAAAAATAACACATTGTTTCATATTAAAAATATACCTCCTGACATGCAGCACTAAAAACCATCAAATGAAACACAGTATGCTTCCCACATGTCACTCTATTACTATAGTGCACTATGTTTGACCATAGGGCTCTGGTCAAACGTAGTGCACTATATAGGAAATAGGATGCCATTAGAGACTCAACTACAATTTCCACTTCCACAAGGAGTTGATGGATGATGGTTACTAAAGACAGTTTTTCCATCCAACACATCTCTCTACAAATGAAAGCTATCATATGAAACAACTATAGCTTATTAGGACTGATATTTCACCATTTACCCAGATATATTAGACAGGAAGCCTAAGAGGCCAACTGGGAACTATTAGTGAAATATGATGATTGAATGGACTGGTTGCATCTTCATACCAGCAATGGCTACCATACTATAGCTAACATTGTGCTTGTGGCATCAGCCACAGTTAGGATTTACTGATGCTACTAGCAAATGTCCATCTAAAGTTATATATACACACTTCTATGTCAAATCAATCAATCAAATGTATTTTATAAAGCCCTTTTTACATTGGCATCTATTGAAGATATTACGTTACTGTACTACAGAGGAATCTTCCCCATTGAAAATAATCACCATTGATTTAGTCTCAATTTCACACTAAGTGTTCAAGTTCAACTCCACTAAGCTGAAGCCTGTTGACAGATTGATCAATCTCCTGTAAACATTCATAACGTGTCTCCAATCTGAGCTGCTGCTATCCCTGGGGTCCATGTGGTCATGATAATGGATTGTATTGTGGCAGTATTGTGGAAGACCTATGCTCACCACAGAGCAAAACGGTGAAGTAAGTCTGTGAACACCATGGCTTGAGTCTGCATCTGATTCAGAGGGGTTGTAGAGATGTGTCAATGTGCTGGGGCTAGCTGGTGTACATCTGGTTCCCCTGGTGATGACAGAGCATACAGGTGGAATGGGTCTAGCAGCCAGAACACAGCAGCACACATCTCTTCCCCGCACCTACAGACAAACAGACACACTCACGAACAGACAAACAGACAAACAGACAGACAGACAGACAGACAGACAGACAGACAGACAGACAGACAGACAGACAGACAGACAGACAGACAGACAGACAGACAGACAGACTCACAGACAGACACAAACCGACACACCCCACTGGGCACAAATGTCAGTTTAACATCTAGTTTTGATTTACATTTGGTTGAGTTGTCAACTAATGTGAATTCAATGTGAAATCAACAACACATGTCACCGTGTCATTGGATTTAGATTAGAAAATGGAGTGAAAAAAATATCAAATGCCCTTTACATTGATGACTTTCTGCAAATTCAAATTCAATCAGAATTCCAAGTTGATTCAAGATCATCACTTTGATTTTTGGGGTTGAAATGATGTGGAAATGTCAATTCAACCAGTTTTTGTCCAGTGGGACACCTTCTGTGGTCCCATCCACCACCTCAGACCTGGGCACCGTGATGACCCTTCATGCCTCCTGTATCTGATCTGTGTGATTCGAAATATTGTAAATGGGTCCTGCTATGTTAGTTTTCATCTTCAGAGGATGAAGTGTAGCCTAACAAGCACAAACTCAACTGAGGAAACAGTGTTACTCTCCATAAGAGAGTTCAGAGTAATGCCTCAATCCCTAATAAGAATGAACCCCGTCTCTAATAACACCCTATCTGTAATGTCTAGTTACAGGGTCTCTAGACTACAATATCAGACCTGTACAGAACAGAACACATGCAGCCAGTCATCGAATCACCCGCTGAGACCCTTACCCTTTACTATGGCGCTACAATGTAGCGCTCTGTGCGTGTTGAGGATGTTGTGTTACATGTGCGAGATGCTGTGGCTGAAATAGCCTATATTTCCTTACCAGGTTGAGCACAGTCTCCACGATATCTCTGTTGCTAACCTCCCCCACCTGGATCAATCCGATCAGAACCGCGAATTTCATCTTGATATTCCGGATGGGAACCTGCGGGTTGATCATCCCGGCCGGTAGAACCATAGAGCCCGAGCCAGATACCATTATTTCCCCAGTACCAGAGCCCCCCGGCTGCCCATGACCCGCTGGGATTTGTCGGTCAGAAAGCGACAAAGCACCCGGCATCTTCACCGCCGGCCTCTCGCTTGTCATGTCCTTTCAACCAGATCGATGTCACCTGTTTTAATCGCTGTTCAACTGCATCAATTGAACAGGAGAAAAAAAATGTATATTCTGGAACAGCCTGGCGAAAAAGAAACCCCTCTACCGGTTACATCCACTCTCTCTGCCGTGCGCGAATAGCAACTGCAATCTGGTAATAATTTATTGAGGGTAGAACGAGCCGTGTCCTTCCCATCACGCAGACGTCTGGTAATCTGGACAGAGTGAACGTGAACAGCGCGGCAGCCACTGCAGGGTCTCTAGGCTACCGCTCTGCCGCTCTCCGTCATGTTGCCGCCCCCTGCCTGCGGCAAGAAGCGCATCAAGCCTGCCTGCAGACAAACTAAAGAAAGATAACCACTCTAAAAAACCTTGAACTGAAGAATTGGTGAATGGGTTGTAACCTTAGGGAAGAATACTTTAAAGGGATTCAACAAAGCCTTTACAGTTGAATTGATTGTGAATCAGTCCATCTTTGTGGTTGTATTGCTATCTATGCTGAATGTATCAAAGCAGTAGCCAAGTAGCCAATAGAAGGGAGGAAAAGGTTACTCAAAAGCTTTAGGGTTTTAGTGAAAGAGCCAGTTACACAATAGAGAAAGCACCTTATTAAAGCTTAGATTGTGAAAACTTGGATGGCAGTTTGAAGAATTGTTTTATTACAGGTAGCCTAAATACAAGTGGCACGCTATTCCCATTATAGTGCACTATAGGGCTCTGGTCAAAAGTGCACTATAAAGGGAATAGAGTGCCGTTTGGGACTCATACCCTGAGTTATATGAGTGCTACAATGGGAGGACACTACTCTACTCACTACTCTAACATGTCCTTTTACTTCCAGACAGCTTCACTGTGGTAGATGACTCATTCTATTGAACAATTTAACCATCACTGGACCAAATGTTGGAAGTGAAAAAAGACTCAATTACTGTACCTTTTCTGTTTTAATTTAAATCTATTTAATTTAAATCATTATTGAATCTAAACTGTGTGGGGAAACAAATCTCTTTTTAATTGCAGCTCAAGACAATAAATAATTAAAATTAATCAAACCGTATTCCACACACACACACACACACACACACACACACACACACACACACACACACGCACACGCACACGCACACACACACACACACACACACACACACACACACACACACACACACACACACACACACACACACACACACACACACACACACACACACACACACACACACACACACACGTCAGGGTAAGGCTGTCTACTTGTCTTTTATTTAATTATGTAAATAGGACTCCTGGTGTCTCTTCAGCACGTTGAACAGTCTGTAGATGTGGAAGTGACCTTGAAGAGTCATCCTGCAGAACCATAGAAGAATAGACTGAACAGAAAGAACAGGTTTGGGGGAAGTTATTAAATATATGTTCCCAATGGCACCCAATTCCCTATATAGTGCACTTCTTTGGACCAGGGCCCATAGGGCTGTGGTCAAAAATAGTGTACTATATAGGGAATAGGGGCCACTTGAGAAGGGACCCTGGTCAAAGTAATGCACTATATAGGGAATAGTATGCCAATTGGGATGCTAAATAAATCTAACCTTCAGCATGTCTTCTGTTTGATTAACCTGTATTGTTCAGAAGTCAGATGTCGCCATCCAGTGGATAAAGAAATACATCATTTCTGTGAAGATGGGCGGTAACTATACAGAACAAAAATATAAACGCAGTATTGGGCCCATGTTTCATGAGCTGAAATAAAATCTCCCAGAAATGTTCCCATATGCACAAAAAGCTTGTTTCTCTCAAACTTTGTGCACAAATTTGTTTACATCCCTGTTAGTGAGCATTTCTCCTTGTGCCAAGATAATCCATCCACCTGACAGGTGTGACATATCAATACGCTGATTAAAAGGCATGATAATCACACAGGTGCACCTTATGCTGGGGACAATAAAAGGCCACTAAAATGTGCAGTTTTGTCACAAAACACAATGCCACAGATGTCTCAAGTTTTGAAGGGGTGTGCAATTGGCATGCTGACTGCAGGAATATACACCAGAGCTGTTGCCAGAGAATTGAACGTTAATTTCTCTACCATAAGTCACCTCCAATGTCATTTTAGAGAATTTGGCAGTAAGTTAAACCGGCCTCACAACCGCAGGCCACGTGTATGGCGTGGTTTGCTTATGTCAACGTTGTGAACAGAGTGTCTGCCCCGTGGTAGCAGTGAGGTTATGGTATGGACATTCATAAGCTACGGACAACAAACCCAATTGAGTTTTATCGATGACAATTTGAATGCACTAAAATACAGTGACGAGATCCTGAGGCCCATTGTGTGGCCCATTTTTTTTAAAGGTATCTGTGACCAACAGTCATGGGGAATCCATAGATAAGGGCAAAATTCCTTTATTTCAATTGACTGATTTCCTCATATGAACTATAACTCAGTAAAATCCCAAATCAACCGCTAGAACAGGGGAGTCAAACTTCATTCCATGGAGGGCTGACTGTCTGCGGGTTTTTGGATTTTCCTTTCAATTAAAACCTAGACAACCAGGTGAGGGGAGTTCCTTACTAATCAGTGACCTTAATTCATCAATCAAGTACAAGGGAGGAGCGAAACCCGCAGACACTCGGCCCTCAGTGGAATGAGTTTGACACGTGTGCCCTAGAACCTATGCCTTATGTACTTGATTGGTGTATGCAGTAGCCTATCAAAGTCCTAGTTGGAGTTATTACCATATTTCTCCAGCTGTAAAATCCTTTCATATCGCCATAAGTTCATATGGCATAGGAATCAATTTGCGATAAGCAATCTTTTGTGATCCCTCCATCATGAATCTGATTATTTCAATAAAAAGGTATTCCATATGTATGAAACACAAAATACAAATTAACATCAACCCTGAGTTGATCGTTCAACAGGCTGACTGCAGGTTGTAATACACAGTATGACCACCAGGGAGCAACAACATCCTGTAAATAATAATAAATTGGTGGGTGCTTAAATTTGTCCGACTTCACACATATACAAGTGTGTATTAATACATGTGGGAATTGTAAATATGTTTTTTGCATAACCTAACTCCCCTTGAGACACACTTGGAGAGTGGGGTCATGCCAGGGTCTGCCATTTTCAACGGCGACCCTGGGGAAATGAGGGGTAAGTGCCTTGCTCAAGGGCACATCAACAGATTCTTCTGCCACTCTCAAAAAAACTCTTGGTGCTATTCAAAGGAAATATTTCAAGTTCGGTATCACTCTATTCTCTCCCTGATTCCATTCCACTTCTCATGACACAAGGCAAGACACAGATGCAGACACAGGAGGCAGATGGTTGAAGTCTTACAATGTTTATTAATCCAAAAGGAGTAGGCAAGAGAATGGTCGTGGACAGGCAAAAAGGTCAAAACCAGATCAGAGTCCAGGAGGTACAGAGTGGCAGACAGGCTCGTGGTCAAGGCAGGCAGAATGGTCAGGCAGGCGGGTACAAAGTCCAGAAATAGGCAAGAATCAAAACCGGGAGGACTAGAAAAAGGAGAATAGCAAAAAGCAGAAGAACGGAAAAACGCTGGTTGACTTGGAAACATACAAGACGAACTGGCACAGAGAGCCAGGAACACAGGGGAAAATAAGCGACACCTGGAGGGGGTGGAGACAATCAAAGGGACAGGTGAAACAGATCAGGGCGCGACACTGCTATGTGTTCCCACACCTCCCCTGGTCATTGTGTTCTTGACAGAAATAAGGACTCTAGTCCAATTCTGTCCTGTATGTGTAGCACGTGACTCTGGACACCAACCCACTGCCTAGCCTGCTGCTATTAGGAGACCAGTGCTATAACTATTCTATGGCTAATATAGCTCTAACTTGCCCTTGTCTAACTAAGAGTTTAGCCAGGACACCAGGGTTAACTCTTACGATAAGTGCCATGGATCTTTAGTGACCACAGAGAGTCAGGGCACCTGTTTAACGTCCCATCCAAAAGACAGAACCCTACACAGGGCAAAGTCCCCAATCATATTGCCCAGCCCCGCAACACAACTTCCAGCAGCATCTGGTCTCCCATCCATGGACCGACCAGGATCGACCCTGCTTAGCTTCAGAGTGAAGCCAGCACTGGGATGCAAGGTGGTATAGAGTAAAGTCATATAATGCGTCCCGAATGGCACCCTATTCCCTATATAGTACACAGCTTTAAACCAGGGCTTTGGTCAAAAGTAGTGCACTATGTAGGGAATAGGGTGCCATTTGGGACGTGGAGTAGAGAACACACCACGTGAGGTGAGGTGTTGACTAGCGGAACATACAACATACAAATAAACACTGCAAATGGAGTGAAGAGAGAGCGACTTTCAATTAAGCAAATTCCCTTAGAGCAATTAAGTTTCTATTCTAATCCATTCTAATTGCATTTGTCTGTGTAAAAATAGGCAATATAAACATTGAATGTTTTTTTTACATTGTTTAATTAAAAAGTCTTGTCTCTGGAACTAAACTGAAGCTCAGTCCAGCCAGCTCTCAACAGCAGGTCTGGAGATCAAACCTGAGTCACATGGGCTCCATCCCAAATGGCACCGTATTCCCTATCTAGAGCACTACGTTTGACCAGAGCCCTATGGAGGTTCTGGTTAAAAGTGGTGCAATATATAGGAAATAGGGTGCCATTTGGGACGCAGACATGTTTTCAACCTTAAACAATAAGGTCATATAGAATAACATTACACCCATTCAGAAACACACAGCACTGTTGAAGCCCAGTAAAACCAGTTTACAGATTAGTACCAAATGAATTATAATAACTATGACACAATGCAGGCTGTAGCATTAAGCCTTTCAATTATACAGTATATACAGCTAGTATACTTGTATGTATGTTTTCACACACACACACATATATATACAGACACATGCGTGCACATACAGCATATCTAACATAAAGCATGACATTTTACATTAATAAAATAATATATAGCTTTCCAGAAGCTTTAAAGAGCTTAAATGTCCTAGACATAACTCTAATACTGAATACTAATGGACATTGGATGGATCGTTCTGTTCCCCTTTCGGTCATAATAATACAAATAATAATAATAATAATAATACATGTCATAATAACATCATAATAACGTCTTAATAACGTCCAGCACCTAAGGAGCTCATGTTGTGTCATTGTGTAGACAGTCCAGAAAGCTCCATACTCTCTTTAGTCCCTATGTTCTGGCATCACATTTCAAGACAGACCAACATGAACGTTGGCTGCACACACCTGCCGGGGGTGGACAAACGGCGGCGATTCTACACGTCGGGAAATAAATAGAAAATGATGATCGATGTTCGGTGGTCAGAGGCGAAAGGGCGGCCATCCGCTGGTTTAGTGCTTCAGCTTTGCCTATTGGCTTCAGGACACTATGAATATATACTCCTCCTCTCAGTCCTCCTCTAGCACCTACTGGAGCTCCAGACATCATTCGGTCTAGTGTAACAGACATCACTGTGCTTCCTCGGTATAGCTTCCTCACTCACATATCCTTACTGGTCCTTGATCTTGCATCCTCTATCTAGCAAACACAGGTGACTAGCATCTTGACAACGTCTTAGCCAACTATGCTACCGAAAAGTTAGCAGTTCGATAGTGAGGGTGGAGACATTTCAGGCTGGGGAGTGAGGTTACAAATCCAACTCGGTTACACAAGCTCTAGGCCAGGCCAGGCCAGGTTGGGTCTAGTTCCCTCCAGGTATGTGTGGGTCTAGCTCTATGGATGGAAGACTCTAGTGTCAGATCTTGGTCTCTGGCCCCTCTGTGCTGATTGGTTGGAAGGAGTTGCGAATGCGAGCTGCTTCAGCAGCACAGAGGTGACCAAAGGCCTTGTTGTACCACTCTGGACTCCGCCCTCTGGAACAACAACAACAACATGGTCAGGTTCAAACACAACAACAACACAGTCAGATTCACACACACATCTACACAATCTTCGGAAATTAACTTACTATTTATACAGTATATGCTAAGGTATGTTATGTATGGACTCACTTGAAGTCCACCCTGCAGATGTGAGTGAGTCTGGATTTCCCAGAGCCGCAGGGCTCTAGAAGGTAGTTAGACTCTAGAACCACGGCCCTTACCCCACCGACCCGGGGACAGTCCTCATGTTCTACAGACACACACACCAATGCACACGTCCCCTTGGGAAGTTCAGTCCTCCATGACCTACAGAGAGACAGAGAAAGACAGACAAAGTCTGCTTCATTCAGCACAGTTAGAACCAACAGGGCTTTAGGTTGATGTGAGCTCTACAGGAACAACAAACTGAGTTGAATTGAAATGTAAATGTCAAAATTCTAAGTACAAACACGCAGGCACACACACTCACCGTAGGACCAGGAAGTCTCTGCTGGGGTGTGGTGGCATGCGGTTGAGGACATAGTGGAACACCTCAGCGTGTCTGTCCAGAGTCTCAGCTACCTTCCACTGCAGCAGGTCCACGTCCCACAGGTGGCGCTCTCGCAGCACGCGGTTCAACACCACCGAGGGAGGGGCCTCCACCTCTACCGCCACACGCCACCGCCGCAAAGGGTTCCCATCACCCACCTTCTTACAGTAGAGCTCAGTGTTGTCTGAGCTGGTGCAGGACACCCAGCCCTTAGCCTTCTCTCTGGCCTCCTTCAGGAGCTCCTGCAGCCTGCTCTCTACGTAGCTCTGGTACAGGTTCTGCGGTCTGGTCTCGGAGTGTGTCTGGCAGGGTCTGGCCTCTGCCTGGTAGGACGCATCGTCCTCCTCCTGCTGTCTACAGAGCTCCTCTAAGGTGGGAGCGTGAAGGTCCGCCTCCGCGTACGAGTTCCTGGACTGAGTCACCATCTCGTGAGGAATCTGATTGGTCGGAGAAGAAAGATCCATCAGAGATCAGGTCGCTATGTATAAGAGCGTCTTCTAAATGACAAAACAATGTTTTAAATGGTTCGATAACACTTAAAAGGCTGAAGGTATAATGCTTTATATCTTACCTGTCAGCAGGTATGAGCCTTTATAATGTTTTATAATGAGGCTTATAACATTTTATTACATCCAATGTCTCTAAGGCATCTTAGTACCATTGTTGATTAGTAATGAAGTATTCTATTCAGGTCTACTACCTCAAACAGTCGGTTGCACTCTATGATCATGTGGGCGAGTCCCTGCGTCGCGGAAAGGTTCTCATTCAGGTCCTTCTGGTCGGGCCGGCCTGTCGTGTACTTCCTCTGCATGGCCCTGAGGATCACGGGTAACAGTTATTTACACAGCAAAGGATCATGGGTAATGAGACAATTATGAACACAGCAGCAAGAGTCAATCAGCATAGGTGCTCAATGAACACTTTTACCTCCTCCCTCACTTCCACTGAATACAGCTAGTTAACCTCCCTCCCAGCCCACTAGATAAACAGAGTCCCTCATGCAGCCGAGACACCCACTAACCATTTCTCTCCTATCCTCCTTCCTTCCCTGCCTTCCTAACCCTCTCTCCCTCCTCTCCCTGTCATCCTCTCCCTCTCTCCCTCCTCTCCCTGCCATCCTCTCCCTGTCTCCCTCCTCTCCCTGCCTTCCTTTCCCTCTCTCCCTCCTCTCCTTCTCCTGCCTTCCTAACCCTCTCTCCTTCCTCTCCCTGTCATTCTCTCCCTCTCTCCCTCCTCTCCCTGCATCCTCTCCCTCTCTCCCTCCTCTCCCTGCCATCCTCTCCCTCTCTCCCTCCTCTCCCTGCCTTCCTAACGCTCTCTCCCTCCTCTCCCTGCCATCCTCTCCCTCTCTCCCTCCTCTCCCTGCCATCCTCTCCCTCTCTCCCCCTCCCCTGCCATCCTCTCCCTCTCTTCCTCCTCTCCCTGCCTTCCTAACGCTCTCTCCCTCCTCTCCCCCTCTCTCCCTCTCCCTGCCTTCCTAACGCTCTCTCCCTCCTCTCCCTGCCATCCTCTCCCTCTCTCCCCCTCCCCTGCCATCCTCTCCCTCTCTTCCTCCTCTTCCTGCCTTCCTAACGCTCTCTCCCTCCTCTCCCCCTCTCCCTCTTCTCCCTGCCATCCTCCACCTCTCTCCCTCCTCTCCCCCTCTCTCTCCTCTCCCCTGCCATCCTCTCCCTCTCTCTCCCTCCTCTCCCTGCCATCCTGTCCCTCTCTCCTCCCTCCCTCCTCCCTGCCATCCTCTCCCACTCTCCCTCCTCTCTCTGCCATCCTCTCCCTCTCTCCCTCCTCTCTCTGCCATCCTCTCCCTCTCTCCCTCCTCTCCCTGCCTTCCTAATGCTCTCTCCCTCCTCTCCCTGCCATCCTCTCCCCCTCTCTCTCCTCTCCCTGCCGTCCTCTCCCTCTCTCCCTCCTCTCCCTGCCATCGTCTCCCTCTCTCCCTCCCCTCTCCCTCCTCCCTGCCATCCTCTCCCTCTCTCCCCCTGCCATGCCATCCCTTCCCTCTCTCCCTCCTCTCCCTGTCATCCTCTCCCTCTCTCCCTCCTCTCCCTCCTCTCCCCTGCCATCCTCTCCATCTCTCCCTCCTCTCCCTGCCATCCTCTCCCTCTCTCCCTCCTCTCCCTGCCATCCTCTTCCTCTCTCCCTCCTCTCCCTGCCATCCTCTCCCTCCTCCTCCCTGCCATCCTCTCCCTCCTCTCCCTGCCATCCTCTACCTCTCTCCCTCCTCTCCCCGCCATCCTCTCCCTCTCTCCCTCCTCTCTCCCTCTCCCTCATTGCCCTGCCATCCTCTCCCTCTCTCCCTCCTCTCCCTGCCATCCTCTCCCTCTCTCCCTCCTCTCCCTGCCATCCTTTCCCTTTCTCCCTCCTCTCCCCCTCTCCCTCCTCTCCCTGCCATCCTCTCCCTCTCTCCCTCCTCTCCCTGCCATCCTCTCCCTCTCTCCATCCTATCTCTCTCTTCTCCCTCCTCTCCCTGCCATCCTCTCCCTCTCTCCTTCCTCTCCCTGCCATCCTCTCCCTCTCTCCCTCCTCTCCCCCTCTCCCTCCTCTCCCTGTCATCCTCTCCCCCTCTCCCTCTCCCTCCTCTCCCTGCCATCCTCTCCCTCTCTCCATCCTCTCTCTCCTCTACCTCCTCTCCCCCTCTCCCTCCTCTCCCTGCCATCCTCTCCCTCTCTCCATCCTCTCTCCCCCCATTCTCTCCCTCTCTCCATCCTCTCCCTCCTCTCCCTCTCTCCCTCCTCTCCCTGCCATCCTCTCCCTCTCTCCATCCTCTTCCTCCTCTCCCTCCTCTCCCTGCCATCCTCTCCCTCTCTCCATCCTCTCCCCCTCTCCCTCCTCTCCCTGCCATCCTCTCCCTCTCTCCCTCCTCTCCCTGCCAGCCTCTCCCTCTCTCCATCCTCTCCCTCCTCTCCCTGTCATCCTCTCCCTCCTCTCCCTCTCTCCATCCTCTCCCTCCTCTCCCCCCTCTCCCTGCCATCCTCTCCCTCCTCTCCCTCCTCTCCATCCTCTCCCTCCTCTCCCTCTCTCCATCCTCTCCCTCCTCTCCCTCCTCTCCCTGCCATCCTCTCCCTCTCTCCATCCTCTCACTCCTCTCCCTCCTCTCCCTTCCATCCTCTCCCTCCTCTCCCTCTCTCCATCCTCTCCCTCTCTCCCTCCTCTCTCTCCTCTCCCTCCTCTCTGTCATCTCAACATCTCTCTCTGCATGCTGCCCCTTTGATCCTGTAATCCTTAAAGAATCACTTCCACCAGTTAGTTAAATGAGAGGTTTCTGTTTGTACACAGCGTGATGTCATAAAACACAGTGTTTTAAAGAGTACCCTGGAGCTCCAGAACCTTCTTAATAAAAACCGCCCAGAACCAGATAGCCAGTCTACTGTAGCTGAACCCCTGATGCCCAAACCAGACTCCCACCTAGTTAACATCAGTCTTAACAGAGACCTAATTAGGAGGACATCATCACTGGGGAGTCTGATACGAGGGCATACTGTATATAGGAAATACTAGACCAAGTGGGATATAGTTATATTAGTCCATTATAGACACTGCTGAAGCAACAGTCCAGGGATCCTCATTTGGTTCTACTTTAGAGCTGATCAGGTGATGTACCTGTGTGTTTGTGGTGTAGTGTACCTGGGGGAGAGGTTGTCCTTCTTCAGGATGTTGAGGTGGAACAGGGATGGGGCCAAACACACAGCGATGTTCATGGGAGTCATCTGGTTCTCCTCCACAGAGGAAGTGACATCAGACAGGAAGCAGAGCAACATCTGGAGCACCTCCCTGTTCTCGTCTGACATCAGCATGATGGCCGCCTGCACAGCCTGCAACCGCTGGTCCTTAGGAACATCTGGAGGGAGGAGAGGGAGGAAGGGTTGAACTAACCTACCATGGGCAATGGAGAGAGACATCTGTCTGTCTGTCTGTCTGTCTGTCTGTCTGTCTGTCTGTCTGTCTGTCTGTCTGTCTGTCTGTCTGTCTGTCTGTCTGTCTGTCTGTCTGTCTGTCTGTCTGTCTGTCTGTCTGTCTGTCTGTCTGTCTGTCTGTCTGTCTGTCTGTCTGTCTGTCTGTCTGTCTGTCTGTCTGTCTGTCTGTCTGTCTGTCTGTCTGTCTGTCTGTCTGTCTGTCTGTGTTTACCTATTCTTGTGTGTACTGGAAATCCCCACAACCAAAATGTGACCAACTGGGGACATTGTGTTGGTCCCCACAAGGTGAACTGCTATTTCTAGGGGGTTTAGGGTTAAGGTTAGAATTAGTATTTGAATTATGTTATGGGTTAGAGTTAGGAGCTAGGGTTAGGGTTAGATTTTTGGGTTAAGGATAGGGTTAGGGGAAGGGGAAGAGTACGGGTTAGGGTTAGGTTTAGGATTAGGGAAAATTTGATTTTGAATGGGACTGAATTGTGTGTCTCAAAAACGTTAGCTGTACAAGACTGAGTTTGTGTGTGCATGTGTGTAAGCATGTGTGTATGTGCCTGTGTGTATCAGTCCTTACACTGGTAGATGTGTAGGAAGGTCTCTCCCAGCTTGCTGGTCAGTAGAGGTTCAGGCAGGTCTCTGAAGAACTGTTTAACCATGTCTGCTACGTCGTACGCTGACTGGTCCTCGTAGCTGACATCATCAGGAGACGACTCATTCATCTGTCTCAGCGCCTGGATACGAGACTTCACACCAGACTTACGGAACAGACCCACCTGCAGACAGAGTAGAGCAGAACGTTCAGACAGACAGACAGACCTGGGCTAGACACTGACAGACTGACCGGTTCTACAGAGAGAGAGACTGACAGTCTACTGTTACACAGTTTAACAGAGAGAGACTGACAGTCTGCTATAGAACAGTTTAACAGAGAGAGACTGACAGTCTGCTATATAACAGTATAACAGAGAGAGACTGACAGTCTGCTATAGAACAGTTTAACAGAGAGAGACTAACAGTCTGCTATAGAACAGTTTAACAGAGAGAGACTAACAGTCTGCTATAGAACAGTTTAACAGAGAGAGACTAACAGTCTGCTATAGAACAGTTTAACAGAGAGAGACTAACAGTCTGCTGTAAAACAGTTTAACAGAGAGAGACTAACAGTCTGCTATAGAACAGTTTAACAGAGAGAGACTGACAGTCTGCTATAGAACAGTTTAACAGAGAGAGACTGACAGTCTGCTATATAACAGTATAACAGAGAGAGACTGACAGTCTGCTATAGAACAGTTTAACAGAGAGAGACTGACAGTCTGCTATATAACAGTATAACAGAGAGAGACTGACAGTCTGCTATAGAACAGTTTAACAGAGAGAGACTAACAGTCTGCTATAGAACAGTTTAACAGAGAGAGACTAACAGTCTGCTATAGAACAGTTTAACAGAGAGAGACTAACAGTCTGCTATAGAACAGTTTAACAGAGAGAGACTAACAGTCTGCTATAGAACAGTTTAACAGAGAGAGACTAACAGTCTGCTGTAAAACAGTTTAACAGAGAGAGACTAACAGTCTGCTATAGAACAGTTTAACAGAGAGAGACTGACAGTCTATTGTTACACAGTTTAACAGAGAGAGACTAACCTGGTCTAGACACTGGCTCCTGAGGTATCGAAGGGCCTGCTGCAGGCTGAGGGGGAGGGGCTGACCAGAGCGCTGGACGTGAACAATCAGAGGAACACCAAAGACGTTCTTGTCCTTGTAGTCAGGAACCTTCATCCTCTTCATGAACTTCGGAACTGACCTGACAGAGAGACAACACAGGGTGAGTCCCATGTCTACTCACACACACAGGATGAGTCCCATGTCTACTCACACACACAGGAATAGGGTGTAGCCTTGACAAGCTTAGGTTGATTGATTGGTTGATTGGTTGGTTGATTGATTGATTGATAGTGCTCACCAGGTCCATCCGTGTTTGTTGGACATGGAGTATTTCTCCATGATGGCAGTGAGGCGGAGGAGAGAGAACTTCTGCAGCAGGCTGAGCTGGCCTGCTGATTGGTTGGTGATCTGGAGCGAGGCCACTGAGTGGCTGAGCCGGTTGGACATCTGGAAGCTGGGCCATCGCAGACTAATGCCAGAGAGAGAGAGAAGGAGGACAACAGTTAATATACATTCCAAAAGGCACCCTATTCCCTATATAGCACACTACTTTTGATCATATCCCTAAAGGGAAAGTATGCAGGGAAAAGGTGCACAATCTTGGGAATAGAGAGCCATTTGGGATGCAACCTTTGACAATGATGTCAAGACTTCACCTCTAAAAGACAGACGTTTTGAGTAAGTGTTTAGCACTATCAGTATGGAAATAAGGACAGGATAATGACTTCTACAAGGAACTAAACACTGAGATGTTAATAACCATTTGAGGACTATGATTCTTACCGGTTGGGTCTGGTTAGCGATGCTCCCACTCCTGAGTCCCTCCTCTCTCTGTGTCCTGTACAGTGAGTCTCAATGAGTGACACACGGTCTCTGTCCCTGTCACTGGCTGTGCTCTGTCTCTCCAGAACAGACGTTCCCTCAAAGTCCAGCGTGATCTGGCTGGAAGACTGCATACCTGCAGGCTGGATCCCCTGTCCGTCCAGGCCTGCAGAGGGCAGAATGTTCTTGGACCAGCGGTCCACTATCTGTTGCAGGCCGTTGACGTGCTGCAAGATGTCATCCAGGTGGGGGAATAGGTCTTCCTTCTCCATGTCCAACAGGTCTCCAGTAGAGGCATAGAGGTGAGACCCAGGGACATTGTCGTACACACTGATCCTACTGCCCCGTGGGCAGAACTGGGTGGCGGGGCGGGGGTGGAACTCCCTGGGGTTAGAGTTAGGTCGGGGGTTGGGGTTGGACTGGGGCTCCAGGGGATTGAGGCTGCCACTGTGCCAGGGGACGGAGGCCCTCAGGGTGGGGGAGAGGCTCTCTATGGACAGGGCCTTGGGAAAGGTGCCAGGCTTGTGGTCTTTGGGTATGTGGACCACCAGGTCCTCGTAGGAGCGGAACTCGTTATGCCGGTTGTGTTCGGCCACGCCACTGTTCCGCTGCAGGCTGGAGAACACGGCCAAGTCCTCCAGATACATGCCACTGCGCTTGGCGTCAGACCGGTCCGTCCGCTGGGAGTGGGGCTTCCTCTCCTTCAGACTGGGGGAGGAGACGGTGCTGCCGCTGGAGTGGCTGCCCTCGCTACTGGAGGGGCACTGGGGGGTTAGCCCTAGGATTGGTCCCCCAGTGGGTACCTCCGCCCTACACCCGTCCCCATTGGTGATCTCCACACAATGCATCATCTTCAGGGCCTGCGGCTCCATCTGCAGTACCGGAGCGCTGATAACCAGCATCTTGCTCCTCCCCCTATCCAACGTGCCCCGGGAACGTAGCGTCTCCATGTGGCGCAGGAAGTCCTTGGCTCGGGTCCGTCCGGCACGGTTGTTTTTGGTGGGCAACGAACCGTAATAGGGGAGGTGCTTAGGGAGGTGTGGCAGGGTAAGGGAGTTGGAGTCAGGTTCAGGCATGGCTGCAGAGTCAGAGTAGTTCCGGTTAGAGCAGTCTGAGTCCTCTGTGCTCACAGCCTGGTGGCCACTCCCCCCGCTGCTCTCACTGTGGAGAGATGAGACCTCTGGTTCGCTGAGGTCAGTTAGAACACTCTCGCTACTGGTAGTGTTCCGCAGGCCCCGGCCCTCCCCCTCCCTGGGACTCCGCCCCTCCCCCTTTAGTCTGGACCAGCGGCGGCTCGTCCACTCAAACGTCCATCTGTCACTGATGGCAAGCAGGTCCTCCTCATCAGAGTCTTCACTCTGAATACACAGGAAGACAACACAAAATCAATTATCAACACATGATCACCTAGTCAGGTAGAAATCTAAACCAGTTAACAGTTACATAAACACACTCATCCGAGTCTTCCCTCTGGACACACAGGAAGAGAGAAGACACATAGCACTGCCAGTACACTGTTATCAACACATGGTGACAAGACACAATCCGAATGATTGGTTGTAGTTATAAGCTGATGGGAAAGCTAGATATTGTGAGATCTGTGAGGGTGTAGCATCACAGCCTGTCTGTATCACTATCTGTTCCAGGAAGGAGAGACAAATGTCACCTGTGTTTTCCTGACAGTTAACAGCGGAGCCAGAGGATGTGTCTGTTCAGTTATAATCACATTACAGTTCCTTATAGTAAACTACATGTGACCAGGGCTAATAGGGCTCTGGTTAAAAGTAGTGCACACTTTAGGGAATACGACAATGGACACATCTCACATATCACAGGATCTGGGTTAGAGGGATGGAAGGAAAGAGGGATGGAAGGATAGAGGGGTAAGAGGAGGAGGAGTTTTCTGTTGTTACAGGACTACTACTTGGCCGATGTCCTCAGTAATTATTACCATAATACCTTAGACAGGTATACATAATAGCCTTGCATTGACTAAAGCTGTTATACAATATCACTGTGCAACTGAACAGGATCATAACGGTCATCATATAGAATAATATTATAATAATTAAAACCTTTGCTTACCTTTTTCTTAGGAAGGTTGACATCTAGTTTCATAGAGGCACACTTGTTCAAGGTGTTGAGTCGTCTGGAAGAGAAACAAGCCAGATGGATGTAAACAATAACAATCTCAGAGATCACCCTTCTCTCCGAGAGAAGTCACCAGGAATAGACACAGTCAGCTGTTCAGTCCAGGAGTTAAATGGGTGGCAGCGTAGCCTAGTGGTTAGAGCGTTGGAGTAGTAACCGGAAGGTTGCAAGTTCAAACCCCCAAGCTGACAAGGTACAAATCTGTCGTTCTGCCCCTGGACAGGCAGTTAACCCACTGTTCCTAGGCTGTCATTGAAAATAAGAATTTGTAACTGACTTGCCTAGTTAAATACAGGTAAAATAAATAAATAAAATGACTGTGGGTCTGATGACTACCCAGCCAGGGCAGCACAAACCTAATCATGCCTGTTAACTGTGGCTAATAACTTAATGTTAATGGACAGATGCTCTCTGGCCTCTCTCGCTCTATCTCCCTGCCAGTCCGTCTGCTTCTGGCTTCTCTCTCCCTGACAGGGACCTAATTGGTGAAGACTGCTGAGGCGCTGTGGTTCACAGAGATTCTCCATCAGCAGCTAATGGACTAGTCTCTGCTGCTTCTCCAGCTACACACAGACTTCATGTCCCTGCTCCTTCTTAGTCACTCTCTCTTTCCAGTAGGATTTTAAAAACCCACAGAAAACTAAGTCCCTGTTGGTATTTTCTGGGCTAACCGCCCCAGTCTAACCAGCTCCATAACTGTTTGAGTTGGTTTCTATTAAATCCCACCCACAAGTTTCTAGAGTAACAATGGGAATTTACAATATACCCTACAAACAGTAAAACTGCCTGGGAGGCTGTGACTATGTACCAAATGGTACCCTATCCCCTATATAGTGCCCTACGGTCAAAGGTATTGCACAATATAGGGAATAGGGTGCCATTTGGGATACAGTCTGAGAGTAGGGGCTTGTGGGACAACTAGCCTGGCGGAGAGTAGGGGCCTGTGGGACAGCTAGCCTGGCAGAGAGTAGGGGCCTGTGGAACAAATAGCCTGGCAGAGAGTAGGAGAGTAGAGGCCTGTGGGACAGCTAGCCTGGCAGAGAGTAGGGGCCTGTGGGACAAATAGCCTGGCAGAGAGTAGGAGAGTAGAGGCCTGTGGGACAGCTAGCCTGGCAGAGAGTAGGGGCCGGTGGGACAGCTAGCCTGGCAGAGAGTAGGGGCCTGTGGGACACCTAGCCTGGCAGAGAGTAGGAGACTAGGGGTCTGTGGGACAGCTAGACTGGCAGAGAGTAGGAGAATAGTGGCCTGTGGAACAGCTAGCCTGGCAGAGAGTAGGAGAGTAGGGGTCTGTGGGACAGTTAGCCTGGCAGAGAGTAGGAGAATAGTGGCCTGTGGAACAGCTAGCCTGGCAGAGAGTAGGAGAGTAGGGGCCTGTGGGACAGCTAGCCTGGCAGAGAGTAGGGGCCTGTGGGACACCTAGCCTGGCAGAGAGTAGGAGACTAGGGGTCTGTGGGACAGCTAGACTGGCAGAGAGTAGGAGAATAGTGGCCTGTGGAACAGCTAGCCTGGCAGAGAGTAGGAGAGTAGAGGCCTGTGGGACAGCTAGCCTGGCAGAGAGTAGGGGCCGGTGGGACAGCTAGCCTGGCAGAGAGTATGGGCCGGTGGGACAGCTAGCCTGGCAGAGAGTAGGAGAGTAGAGGCCTGTGGGACAGCTAGCCTGGCAGAGAGTAGGGGCCGGTGGGACAGCTAGCCTGGCAGAGAGTAGGGGCCTGTGGGACAAATAGCCTGGCAGAGAGTAGGAGAGTAGAGACCTGTGGGACAGCTAGCCTGGCAGAGAGGAGGGGCCTGTGGGACAAATAGCCTAGCAGAGAGTAGGAGAGTAGAGGCCTGTGGGACAAATAGCCTGGCAGAGAGTAGGGGCCTGTGGGACAAATAGCCTGGCAGAGAGTAGGAGAGTAGAGGCCTGTGGGACAGCTAGCCTGGCAGAGAGTAGGGACCTGTGGGACAGCTAGCCTGGCAGAGAGTAGGAGACTAGGGGTCTGTGGGACAGCTAGCCTGGCAGAGAGTAGGAGAATAGTGGCCTGTGGAACAGCTAGCCTGGCAGAGAGTAGGAGAGTAGGGGCCTGTGGGACAGCTAGCCTGGCAGATAGTAGGGGCCTGTGGGACACCTAGCCTGGCAGAGAGTAGGAGACTAGGTGTCTGTGGGACAGCTAGACTGGCAGAGAGTAGGAGAATAGTGGCCTGTGGAACAGCTAGCCTGGCAGAGAGTAGGAGAGTAGGGGTCTGTGGGACAGTTAGCCTGGCAGAGAGTAGGAGAGTAGTGGCCTGTGGAGCAGCTAGCCTGGCAGAGAGTTTGGGAGGCTGGCCGACTGCAAAGGTAAATGACACAGAAACACACAGGCCAACAAGCTGCCCTGCCTAAAGCAACAACGACAACAACAACAACAAGAGGTAAACATGACGACACATTCCTAACCAATCCCACGCCAGCAAAATGGCGCTTGCCAGAAGATTTGCGGCGTGACAGTTATAACGGTCAGCCCTATGGCCAGTGTGGAGGGAGGAAGTGTTCCTCTCAGCCCCATGGCCAGTGTGGAGGGAGGATGTGTTCCTCTCAGCCCCATGGCCAGTGTGGAGGGAGGAAGTGTTCCTCTCAGCCCCATGGCCAGAGTGGAGGGAGGAAGTGTTCCTCTCAGCCCCATGGCCAGTGTGGAGGGAGGAAGTGTTCCTCTCAGCCCCATGGCCAGTGTGGAGGGAGGAAGTGTTCCTCTCAGCCCCATGGCCAGTGTGGAGGGAGGAAGTGTTCCTCTCAGCCCCATGGCCAGTGTGGAGGGAGGAAGTGTTCCTCTCAGCCCCATGGCCAGTGTGGAGGGAGGAAGTGTTCCTCTCAGCCCCATGGCCAGTGTGGAGGGAGGAAGTGTTCCTCTCAGCCCCATGGCCAGTGTGGAGGGAGGAAGTGTTCCTCTCAGCCCCATGGCCAGTGTGGAGGGAGGAAGTGTCAGAGCTGAGAAGTCAAGGATGGTGTAGGGGGGTGGCACTCACAGGGAGACAGAGTCACAGGGAGGTGGGAGCTGGGAGGCATTGTCTGTAGGGCTAGTTTGGACCCCAATTGTCTACAGACAATAGATGTAATGACACAACAAAAACAGGTCTTTAGAAATTGTTGCAAATTTATAATAAAAAACAAACTGAAATATCACATTTACATAAGTATTCAGACCCTTTCCTCAGTACTTTGTTGAAGCACCTTTGGCAGCGGTTACAGCCTTGAGTCTTCTTCGGTATGACGTTACAAGCTTGGCACACCTGTATTTGGGGAGTTTCTCCCATTCTTCTCTGCAGATCCCCTCAAACTGTCGGATTGGATGGGGAGCATCACTGCACAGCTATTTTCAGGTCTCTCCAGAGAAATTAGATTGGGTTCAAGTCCGAGCTCTGGCTGGGCCACTCAAGGGCATTCAGAGACTAGTCCCGAAGCCACTCCTGCGTTGTCTTGGCTGTGTGCCTCGGGTCATTGTCCTTTTGGAAGGTGAACCTTCGCCCCAGTCTGAGGTCCTGAGCGCTCTGGAGCAGGTTTTCATCAAGGATCTCTCTGTACTTTGCTCCGTTCATCTTTCCATTGATCCTGACTAGTCTCCCAGTCCCTGCCGCTGAAAAACATCCCCACGGCATGATGCTGCCACCACCATGCTACACTGTCTTGGTTTCATCAGACCAGATAATCTTGTTTCTCATGGCCTGAATCCTTTAGGTCCCTTTTGGCAAACTCCAAGTGGGCTGTCATGTGCCTTTTACTGAGGAGTGGCTTCCGTCTGGCCACTCTACCGTAAAGGCCTGACTGGTGGAGTGCTGCAGAGATGGTTGTCCTTCTGGAAGGTTTTTTTTGGTCCCTCTCCTCAGAGGGAATCTGGAGCTCTGTCAGAGTGGGCACCTCCCTAACTAAGGCCCTTCTCCCCTGATTGCTCAGTTTGGAGGGGCGGAAAGCTCTAGGAAGATTCTTGGTTGTTCCAAACTTCTTCCATTTAAGAATGATGGAGGCCACTGTGTTGGGTACCTTCAATGCTGCATATTTTTTTGGGTACCCTTCCCCAGATCTGTGCCTCGACACAATCCTGTCTCGGAGCTCTACAAAAAAATCCTTCGATCTCATGGCTTGGTTTTTACTCTGACATGCACCGTCAACTGTTGGACCTTATATAGACTGGTGTGTGCCTTTCCAAATAATATCTAATTAATTGAATTAACCACATGTGGACTCCAGTCAAGTTGTAGAAACATCTCAAAGATGTTTAGTGGAAACAGGATGCGCCTGAGCTCAATTTCGAGTCTCATAGCAAAGGGTCTGAATACATACAGTATGTAAATAAGGTATTTAGGTTTTTTATACATGTAATACATTTTCAAAGAATTCTGAACCTGTTTTCGCTTTGTCATTATGGGGTATTGTGTGTAGATTGTTGAGGAAAACAATATATTCAATTCATTTTAGAATAAGACTAACGTAACAAAATGTGGAAAAAGTCAAAGGGTTTGAATAATTTCCGAATGCACTGTATGTGTTTTTGGTTGTTGAGTCAATTAGAGATTGCCGTAACGTTAGTGTGAGGTTTCTGTGACGTCTGTCTAGTGAAGGACTGCTAGATGCGTGAGTTGCTTGTTGCTCACAGTGATTATCACTCTGTCGGTTAAAGCAGTGTAGATCCATTTCACTTCCCTGAGGCTCAAACACTCAGCTCTCTCTGGTGTTACCTTACTGACTGGCATACAAACTCACAGTCAACGTCAACTAAATGTATGGAAGCAGTATGGAAAATCCAACCAGGTTTAATCCACTCACCTGTAGAGAGGTTCCACCAGGTCATTGTCCAGAAAGTCATGGTCTTTCTTCACAGGAGAGATGTCGATGGGGAACTGAGAGTCTGAGGAGGAGAAAACAGATTAACAGATTAAATGCTGCTATTAGATTAAAGATACAACTTTAAATTGTTCAGTCCATTTCTCCTCTCAGTAGTTATCTAGCTCCTTAATAGGGCAGCAGGCTGGACACGTGGCAGATCACAACCAGCTTCACTTTTTAACTCAGGAAGTTAAACGGAACAGCTATGAGAAGGAAAGCACATTGTTTCCAGAGGCCTATCCAGGAGAGAGAGAGAGAGAGAGAGAGAGAGAGAGAGAGAGAGAGAGAGAGAGAGAGAGAGAGAGAGATGGTAATGAAGAGAGACAGGGCTTGCCCAAATAACGGCGCTGAGACATTGAGCAGTAGCAACAGCAGCAGCAGCAGCAGCATTACGTCTGTCTCTGGGTATTGGCCTCCTGCTATGTAACACACCATCTGTGTCCCAATTGGCACCTTATTGCCTACATAGTGCACTACTTTTGACCAGAGCCCATAGTCCACTATGTAGGGAATAGGGTGCCATTTGGGACGCAGTCACAGATTCACTTAAGACCCTCAATATTACATCCTACTGCATTCATGTGGTTTCATTAACTGTTTTATGAAAAGCAACGCAGCATGGTCTGTCACATAAGGAGAAACACAGATATCAGAATACACTCAGACAGATCTGGGTCAGGGGAACCGCAGCCGTCAGCAATTGTGAAATGGTTTAAAAATGTACTTACTTTATACTCAATCTTCAAGTCCACTCATCAGTGTCTGCCTCAATTACAACAGCTTCACATGAATTGGGCTCCTGAGTGGCGCAGCGGTCTAAGGCACTGCATCTCAGTGCTAGAGTCGTCACTACAGACACCCTGGTTCAAATCCAGGCTGTATCACAACTGGCTGTGATTGGGAGTCCCATAGGGTGGCGCACACTTGGCTCAATGTCATCCAGATTTGGCCGGTGTAGGCCATGAGATACACAAAAAATACATTGTTTCCTTTACTGAGCAGGCTGTATGGAGCTGAATACAGGGGGACATAATGTGGAGAGATTGTAGCTGCGGCTTTCCATACACACTGATACAATCGCACATGCAGCCGCACATACAAACACACTCAGTGTGTCTCCTTTACAACAGGCTACAATCCCTGTCACTAAGAGATTCATGACACCCTCTCACTTCAAAAGACCTGGAGCACCGAGGGTGCTGGGAAGAAGAAGGGAGGAGGGGAGCAGGGGTGAGGAGGAAGGGAGGAGGGGAGCAGGGGTGAGGAGGAAGGGAGGAGGGGAGCAGGGGTGAGGAGGAAGGGAACAGGGGTGAGGAGGAGGGGAGCAGGGGTGAGGAGGAAGGGAAGGAGGGGAACAGGGGTGAGGAGGAGAGGGTAGTAGGGGTGAGGAGAGCTGGCTGCTTCTAAACCATGATGATAAAACTTTTTCCCATGACCTCTTTGTTTTAGTGTGCTGGACATATTTGGGTAGTAACTCTAGCCAGGAACTATCCAGACCAAAGCCCAACTGAGTCTTTCTCTTTCTCTCTTTCAGCAGTCCCCCCTGTCGCTCTGTCACTTTTCTCTCTCCTCCCTCCCTGAGTGAGTTAAAAGAAGCTGTAGACCTGAGACTCCTGAGGACAGCTGTGCAAATGAAACTGCCAGAGGAATGGACATGAGAGGAGAGGACATGAGAGGAGGGAAGAGGACATGAGAGGAGGAGAGGACATGAGAGGACAGGTGAGGACATAAGGAGGAGAGAGGAGAGAAGAGGACAGGACCCGAGAGGAGGTGACATAAGAGGAGAGGAGAAGACATGAGAGGAGAGGAGAGGACATGAGAGGATAGGAGAGGACCTGAGATGATAGGACATGAGAGGAGGGGAGAGGAGAGGACATGAGAAGAGAGGACATAATAGAAGAGGACATGAGAGGAGAGGACAGGACATGAGAAGAGAGGACATGAGGAGAGAACATGAGAGGAGAGGATAGGACATGAGAAGAGAGGACATAAGAGGAGAGAACATGAGAGGAGAGGATATAAGAGGAGAGGACATGAGACAAGAGGACATAAGAGGAGAGGAGAAGACATGAGAGGAGAGGACATGAGAGGACAGGACATGATAGGAGAGGACATGAGAGGAGAGGACATGAGAGGAGAGGACATGTTAGGAGAGGACATGAGAGGAGAGGACATGAGAGGAGAGGAGAGGACATAATAGAAGAGGAGAGGACATGATAGGAGAGGACATGAGAGGAGAGGACATAAGAGGAGAGGAGAGGACATGAGAGGAGAGGAGGGGAGAAGACATGAGAGGAGAGCAGGGGAGAGGACATGATTAGAGAAGACATGAGAGGAGAAGAGAGGACATGATTGGAGAGGACATAAGAGGAGAGGAGAGGACATGAGAGGAGAGGAGGGCAGAAGACATGAGAGGAGATGAGAGGACATGAGAGGAGAGGACATGAGAGGAGGACATGAGAGGAGGGGAGAGGACATGAGAGGAGATGAGAGGACATGAGAGGAGAGGACATGAGAGGAGGACATGAAAGGAGGACATGAGAGGAGGGGAGAGGACATGAGAGGAGATGAGAGGACATGAGAGGAGAGGACATGAGAGGAGAGGACATGAGTGGAGAAGACATGAGAGTGTATGAGAGGACATGAGAGGAGAGGACATGAGAGGAGAGGACATGAGAGCGTAGGAGAGGAATGGAAAGGACACGACATGGGACAGGGTTGGGTTGGGTAGGGCTGGGCAGTGTAAGAGGAAGCCAGACTGTGCCAGATGATTCACATGAGAGGAGAGGAGAGGACATGAGAGGAGAGGAGGGCAGAAGACATGAGAGGAGATGAGAGGACATGAGAGGAGAGGACATGAGAGGAGGACACGAGAGGAGGGGAGAGGACATGAGAGGAGATGAGAGGACATGAGAGGAGAGGACATGAGAGGAGGACATGAAAGGAGGACATGAGAGGAGGGGAGAGGACATGAGAGGAGATGAGAGGACATGAGAGGAGAGGACATGAGAGGACATGAGTGGAGAAGACATGAGAGTGTATGAGAGGGCATGAGAGGAGAGGACATGAGAATGTAGGACAGGACATGAGAGCGTAGGAGAGGAATGGAAAGGACACGACATGGGACAGGGTTGGGTTGGGTAGGGCTGGGCAGTGTAAGAGGAAGCCAGACTGTGCCAGATGATTCACTCCTCATATTCAAACTAATTTCTGACAGGTATATGAAGTCGAGCATAGAGCCATGCAATCTCCATAGACAAAAATTGGCAATAGAATGGCCTTATTGAAGAGCTCAGTGAAGTTCAACGTGGCACCGTCATAGGATGCAACCTTTCCAACAAGTCAGTTCGTCAGATTTCTGCCCTGCTAGAACTGCCCCAATCAACTGTAAGTGCTGTTATTGTGATGTGGAAATGTATTGGTGCAACAACGGCTCAGCCACAAAGTGGTAGGCCTCACGAGCTCACAGAACGGGACCACCGAGTGCTGAAGCGTGTAGTGTGTTCGAATCATCTGTCCTCAGTTCCATAACTCACTTTCGAGTTTTAAAATGCCTCTGGAAGCAACGTCAGCATAATAACACGAATGTTCCAACTGTAAATAGTTCCATCTGTAAAGTTTGGTGGAGGAATAATGGCCTGGGGCTGTTTTTAATGGTTCGGTCACGGCCCCTTAGTTCCAGTGAAGGGAAATCGTAATGCTACAGTATACAATGACATTCTAGACAAAGCTAAAATCAACAGTAGCTCATTTCACAATGGATGCTACATTTCAAAATAAAACTGCCGTTTGTTTTATAGTTGGTCTGTTATGACTTTATTGTGTGTGTGTGTGTGGGGGGGTGTGTGTGTGTGTGTGTGTGCACATGCCAGCGTTGCATTGTTCTGGTGTATTATTGGGTGATTGAGTTTATTACCTTCAAAGAGCTGAGCGTATTGGGGGAATCCTGCCGCTCGTAGCCAATCACACGCCTCCTTCGCCTCGAGTTCTGAAACAGAACAAAAAAACACTTCTTGTCATTCAGACTAACAACAATAAACATTATGTCCAACACGGAGTGGTGGGTAGGGGATATTCACTGTTTCACTGAACAATTGAACTTTTGTGTTTTTTCAATTATGGGAAGAAAATCCATCCATTTGTCCAAATGTTTTTTGTCAACAACAACAAAAATACAGCCTGTCAAATGCCTTTATGACGCGACTATAAGCAACCAGCAGCACTCACCATGGAAGGCTGTTCTCTTGGAAGAACCAAAAACAGAAACAGAGTTGAGATTGAAACCATAAAGCTGTCAGATAGTATGTAAGCTAAGTATTTCACGGTACTGAATGTAACAATACAAGTTGAACTTGAACTAAGGTGATAGATAGTTGGTCCCTCAGGTAGACCGACACAAAACCTTGTGACTATCTGAGGTCTGGTCTCTAAGCTTCTAACTCTTCCGGCTTGGATTTGAGCTCTATAACCTGACCACAGAGCTCTGGGAGGGGTGAAAGAAGTCAGGATGCACTGCTGGACAGCAGAGGGATCAGCACAGGAAGACATGGGATATGTATTTCTAGAACTGCACCTTTAAAAGTCATATCTAATCATGTTTATCGTCTCAACACTGCATTTTTGTTGTGTGTATTTTTTGTCTGAGTTTTACAAAAGATTAGACTTCTCAAACAGAAGAAATCTACAAATCATGCTAAATATAGATATCATAGCAAAGCAAGGCCAGCAGATCAAACTGTCCTGGACTGACAGTCTTATGTTCACTAGATACACTATACAAAAGTATGTGGACACCCCTTCAAATTAGTAGGTTCGGCTTTTTCAGCCCCACCCGTTGATGACAGGTATATAAAATGGAGCACACAGCCATGCAAACTCCATAAAATATGACCTTACTGAAGAGCTCAGTGACTTTCCATCTGGCACCGTCATAGGATGCTTCCTTTCCAACAAGTCAGTTCGTCAGATTTCTGCCCTACTAGAGCTGTCCCAGTCAACTGTAAGTGCTGTTATTGTGAAGTCGTAATGTATTGGAGCAACAACGGCTCAGCCACAAAGTGGTAGGCCACACAAGCTCACAACCGGACCGCCGAGTTCTGAAGCACGTAGCGTGTAAAAATCATCTGTCCTCAGTTGCAACACTCTGAGTTCCAAACTGCCTCTGGTAGCAACATCAGCACAAGACCTGTTCATTGGGAGCTTCATGAAATGGGTTTCCATGGCCGAGCAGCTGCATACAAGCCTAAGAACACCATAAGCAATGCCAAGTGTTGGCTGGAGTGGTGTAAAACCCACCACTATTGGACTCTGGGCCAGTGGAAAGGCGTTCTCTGGAGTGATGAATCACGCTTCACCATCTGGCAGTCTGACGGACTAATCTGAGTTTGGTGTATGCCAGGAGAAGGGTTGGTGCAGGAGGAATAATGGTCTGAGGCTGTTTTTCAAGGGAAATATTAAAGTTACAGCATACAATGATATTCTAAATTATTCTGTGCTTCCAACTTGGTGACAACAGTTTGGGGGAGGCCCTTTCCTGTTTCAGCATGACAATGCCCCCAACTTCACGAAGCGAGGTCCATACACAATGGTTTGTTGAGATCGGTGCGGGAGAACTTGACTGGCTTGCACAGACTCCATCAAACATGTTTGGAATGAATTGGAACGCCGACTGCGAGCCAGGCCTAATCGCCCAACATCAGTGCCCAACCTCACTTATGCACTAATGTGGCTGAATTGGAAGAAATTCCCCGCAACAATGTTCCAACATCTAGTGGAAAGACTTCCCAAAAGAGTGGAGGCTGTTATAGCAGCAAAGGGGGGAGCAAATCCATATTAATGCCCATGATTTTGGGATGAGATGTTCAACGAGCAGTCTGTCCACATACTTTTGATCATGTAGTGTATATGGTGGTCAGCACAATAATCAAAGGGACTGGGGCTGCAACACAACCTGAATTTAAGTGTCCAGGCAGCCTCCTGACAGAGCAGCTGTCCTGTCCTAACCCTAACCCTGTCCCCTACAGGTGACCCCAAACAGTGACCCCTGTGGTGGGATCATGACCTGACCATGGTGACACCTGAGGGGTGACATCCCCTCTCTGGTTCCGAGCTCCTGACCCACATGAAAGGAAGCAGACAGACCTCTCTCGTCTAACTAACAGAACAGACCCCTCTCCCTCCTCTCTCACTCTCACTTACTCCTGTCACTTCTCTCTCAGTCTCACTCCTCTATCACTCCTCAACTTACACACTAGACCCCTCTCACTCCTCTCACTTCTCAGCCAAAACACCACTCTCACTACAAACTCAATAGGTTACTAGAAGATGATCTAGTAAAATTAAAAACACTTTCCCTTTATTTTCCATGTACTATGAACAAAAATATTCTCAACTACCCGAGCCTGGCACTACAGACATAGACAGTCCAGATTTTATATGGAAGTCTGTTATAGAACCTGTCCTCCTGTTCCAATATGATCCCAACTCCACAGTGAAGCTGCTACAATAGTCTTGTGCAGTGAAGCAGTCTACTCCAGGTACGTAGGTGTGTAGACTGACTAGATCACAGCTAGTGTTATTACTATCATTGTAGATCAACACAATGGGAACATCCCTCAGCCCATATCCATCGACAGTCACCTATACAATATGTCTGGTGTAGATAAAGAGGACAGAGGACCACTCCACTCCAAACAGGTATCACAGCATGTTTTTTCTATTTTACCAGGTAAGTTGACTGAGTACATGTTCTCATTTACAACAACAACCTGGGGAATAGTTACAGGGGAGAGGGGGGGGGATAAATCAGCCAATTGTAAACTGGGGATGATTAGGTGGCCATGATGGAACAGTATGAAGACCAGATTGGGAATTTAGCCAGGACACCAGGGTTAACTCTTACGATAAGTGCCATGGGATCTTTAGTGACCACAGAGAGTCAGGGCACCTGTTTAACGTCCCATCCAAAAGACAGAACCCTACACAGGGCAATGTCCCCAATCACTGCCATGGGGTATTGGGATATTTAAATGTTTTTAGACCAGAGGAAAAGGTGCCTCCTACTGGCCCGCCAACACCACTTCCAGCAGCATCTGCTCTCCCATCCAGGGACTGACCAGGACCAACCCTGCTTAGCATCAGAAGCAAGCCAGCAGTGGGATGCAGGGTGGTATGTCTGTTCCCGCGCCTGTCTGTGTCTGACGCTCTGTGACGCACTAGTTGATTATCACAGTTCATCCCACCTGGGTCTCCATACAGAACTGTCTGTGACAGAGATAACCTTCCACTGAAACTTAATCTGTCCTGTCTGTACCACACCTTTCTCCAACCCCCGCTCTGTGGCTATACTATACCCCACTCCTCTCTCAAACACAGAGACCATTTGCTTTGTGACTCACCTGTGTTGTGACTAACCTGTGTTATTACAGCGCTGTGTCTACATGTCAATGACTAGTGACTTTGGTCCACAGACCAACAGGTCAGACCACCAACTGAATAAATATGAACAGTTCCCAGAGGGAGAGTGTGTGTACCAAATGTCACCCTATTCCCTACCATCCTGCAATCTAAGCTTGATGCCCTCAATCTCACACAAATTATCAATGAACCTACCAGGTACCACCCCAAAGCCGTAAACACGGGCACCCTCATAGATATCATCCTAACCAACTTGCCCTCTAAATACACCTCTGCTGTTTTCAACCAAGATCTCAGCGATCACTGGCTCTCGTTGGCTGGTCCTCGCTTCATACTTGTCGCCAAACCCGCTGGCTCCAGGTCATCTACAAGACCCTGGTAGGTAAAGTTCCCCCTTATCTCAGCTCGCTGGTCACCATAGCAGCACCCACCTGTAGCACGCGCTCCAGCAGGTTTGTCTCTCTGGTCACCCCCAAAACCAATTCTTCCTTTGAACGTCTCTCCGTCCAGTTCTCTGCTGCCAATGACTGGAACGAACTACAAAAATCTCTGAAACTGGAAACACTTATCTCCCTCACTAGCTTTAAGCACCAGCTGTCAGAGCAGCTCACAGATTACTGCACCTGTACATAGCCCATCTATAGTTTAGCCCAAACAACTACCTCTTCCCCTACTGTATTTATTTATTTATTTTGCTCCTTTGCACCCCATTATATTCTACTTTGCACATTCTTCCACTGCAAATCTACCATTCCAGTGTTTTACTTGCTATATTGTATTTACTTTGCCACCATGGCCTTTTTTTGCCTTTACCTCCCTTATCTCACCTCATTTGTTCACATCGTATATATACTTATTTTTCTACTGTATTATTGACTGTATGTTTGTTTTTTTCCACATGTAACTCTGTGTTGTTGTATGTGTCAAACTGCTTTGCTTTATCTTGGCCAGGTCGCAATTGTAAATGAGAACTTGTTCTCAACTAACCTACCTAGTTAAATAAAGATGAAATAAATAAAAAAATAGTGTAAGACTTTTGAGCAGAGCTTTATGAGCCCATATGGATCTGGTCAAAAGTAGTGCACTATAAAGGGTTTAGGGTACCATTTGGAATGCAGAGAGATGGTCCCTGGATGACAATGTCCTTGTTTACCTCTACATTCACGTCAGATCACTAATCACTCCAATGACCTCCATAACAGGATCACATCACAGGTTGAGTCAACATGAGAAATCTCCAAGCAGCAAAGATAACTGACACTAAGCTGGCCAACTAGACAGTTCTTAGTGGAACAAAGGATCAGCGTGCTCAACTCTATCTACGTACAAGTCTTTGAGTGCAGTGCTGTAAGGACACATGATAGAAAAGGAAAACCTCCAGTCACTGTCACTAGTCTTAAGATAGCAGCATCAGAGGTCACAGAACTAAAAGAACTAAGACTTTCTGTGAGTTCAGGTCTTTCTCTCTCTTCCGACTAGCCTGTCCTGCCAGTTGTATATTGTACTGAGTACAGTCGAGCCCTATTGTTCTACTAAACCACATGGTGAGAGTGCCTCCAGCTCCATTCTTTGTCCCACAGCTGGAGGTTGGACTGTTGGGAACAGAACAGGGAATACGATCTGGGAATTCCATAATCTCGAGACATTCTGATCCAACTGACGTTCCAAAGTCCCTTTTCCTTTCCTCCATGGAGAAACGGCTGGACTGCATCCCAAATAGCACCCTATTGCCTGTAAGTGCACTACTTTTGACCAGGGCCCATCAAAAGTAGTGTACTATATAGGAAATAGAGTGCCATTTGGGACGTACCCCAGGTCTGGCAGCGAGCCAGGACGAGAACTGCCTGTTACTACACAACCATGGCTGTAACACTGTGTACAGTGTAATCATGTTACTGTGTACAGTGTAATCATGTTACTGTGTACAGTGTAATCATGTTACTGTGTGCAGTGTAATGTTGCATTGCCAAAATGACATGAAACCCAGCACGGTGGAGGGACAAAGGTCCGGCAGGTCACCAGAAGTAGGTGTGTTACCAAGGTGTGTGGCCGACCAACCTATCCCTACAGGGGATGCTCCTTCCTCTTCTTGCACAACAAGATTCCCTTTATAGGAACATTCCCTGGTAGTGTCCCAAATGGCACCCTATTCCCTAATAATATAGTGCACTACATTTGACCAGGGTTCATAGGGATGCAGACTTGGAGAGTGGCTGGTGGAGGGTTGAGCTGACCCTGCTAGTACAAGCCCTAATCGTTACCCTAACCCTGCCTGCCTGGTTGGCTGCCAACAACATGACAGAGATGCATGAGAGTCCGGAATGATACAAGTGGTTATTAACAAAGCTAACTGGTTATACAGTTAACTGTAGATCAACACCTATACAACATGATTTAACGAAACATGCTCTTGTAAAAAAAAATACAATCACTACACTAGACTTGTCTATATTCTAAAGAAATAAGAGTAACTCTTGAGAGACAAATGCTCCCTGTATTAGTCCAAGGTAATAGAAAATCCCAAATATTCTCAACTATGTAATGACCAGACTGTAAGAAACAGATGGTGGTTTACTCACTGGTTATCCTCATCATACAGTCATGATGTGGTTCTACAAATGTATTAGTTCTCCTCTTCCCACACAGCAGTAAGTAACGTTAGATTCCAGCTTCCTAGTACCACGACCTGCTGCTGAGCGATACTGATCTCTACGGATCCCTTTCACATCCAAACATCCCTGCTTCTCAATCCCCTCTCCTTTTCTCCTTCTCTCTCTCTCCCTCTCTTTCCATCTACCCTCAAACCGCCATGTGGCCACCCTCTGATCTCTCTCCAGCTCCACCCCTTTCTGCTGTTCCCCACTCTTCTTCCCTCCTTGTACCCTCTATCCCTCCTCTACCCCTCCTCCATCCCTCCTCTACTCCTCTACCCCTCCTCCATCCCCTTCTCTACTCCTATACCCCTCCTCTACCCCATCTCTATCCCTCTTCTACCCTCCTTTACCCCTCCCCTACCCCTCCTCTACCTCTACCCTCCTCTACCCCTCCCCTCCTCTATCGGGGAGGGTAGAGGAGCCCCTCCTCTATCCCTCCTCTACCCTCCACTCCTGTACCACTCCCTTCCTCTATCCCTACCACTCCCCTCCTCTATCCCTCCTCTACGCTCCTCTACCCCTCCCCTACCCCTCCCCTCCTCTACCCCCTCCTCTTCCCTCCTCTACCCCTCCCCTACCCCTCCTCTACCCTCCCCTAACCCACTCCTCCTCTATCCCTCCTCTACCCTCCCCTCCTCTACCACTCCCCTCCTCTATCCCTCCTCTACCCTCCCCTAACCCTCCTCTACCCTCCCCTCTTCTACCTCTACCCTCCTCTACCCCTCCCCTACCCCCGCCTCCTCTTCCCTCCCCTCCTCTACCACTCCCCTCCTCTATCCCTCCCCTACCCCTCCTCTATCCCTCCTCTACCCTCCCCTCCTCTACCACTCCCCTCCTCTATCCCTCCTCTACCCTCCCCTCCTCTACCACTCCCCTCCTCTTCCCTCCCCTACCCCTCCTCTATCCCTCCTCTACCCTCCCCCTCCTCTACCACTCCCCTCCTCTATCCCTCCTCTTCCCTCCCCTACCTCTCCTCTATCCCTCCTCTACCCTCCCCTCCTCTACTACTCCCCTCCTCTATCCCTCCCCTACCCCTCCTCTATCCCTCCTCTACCCTCCCCTCCCCTCCTCTACCACTCCCCTCCTCTATCCCTCCTCTACCCTCCCCTACCCCTCCTCTATCCCTACCCTACCCCTCCTTTAACCCTCCTCTACCCCTCCTCTATCCCTACCCTACCCCCCGGTACCCTCCTACCCAGCTCTGCCCACTACATCTCTCTCAGCACATTTTTGGCAGAGAACATCATGCCAGGAGCCAAGCAACAGGAGCTGTGCGTACCAATGCCTGTGTGCAATGTGGGACTTTTCTCTCCAAAGATGTAATCCCAATGAAACCTCATCACTACAATCAAATGCTACATAAAAAAGAGTATAGTTTGGATCCGTTGCTTGAGAATCCTTTACTCATCCCAGATCTTACCCCTCTACCACCTCCTCCCTGTCACATAGTCAGAGAGCTGGACATTGTTCGATTTAGAGGGGGAGTAAGGGAGGAGGCGGGAAGGGGAGGGAGAGGGAGGACGGGGTGGAGGGGGAGTTTCTTGATCCAGATGTTTTTCCAGCAAATCGACGGAATGGAAAACCGTGGGCAGCTAAAGTGGGGAAAACCAAAGCATGACATAAAACCATGACATAAACCGTCAACAATCAGCAGCCATGAATCTTACTTAGATCCTCAGAAAGCATCCCAAATGGTACCCTACTCCCTATTTACTATTGAGTGCATAAGAGAGAGAGAGAGAGAGAGAGAGAGAGAGTAAAGAAAGAAACAAAGAAACAAAGAAAGAAAAATAAAGAATGGATAGAAAGAGCGACCGAGCGAGAGCTGTGGCTGTGAAAACAATAGTTTAGGGCAATACTCCCCTGCTGTCTGTCTGACTGCCCTGGGGAAGGATTCAGGAGGGACAGCAGCCTGGTCACAAACAGACTACTGCTGCACACAATTATGATCACACTACCTTAGAATAACACCAGAAACACCTACTCAGTGATCACACTACCTTACATTAACAACCTGAGGCAGACAGACAGGCAGGAGGAAACAATATGCCCCTTCTAGTCAACCACAACCACCACCACAGATGTCTCATGTCTGAAACAAGCCTACATTTCCTCCTGTCTCTGTCTAACATTTCCTTGTCTAACAGAGTTCAATTGTGCATGGACAACAGGAAGAGCTAATTGAGGCTTAAGTAGTTGTCTATAAATAGTAGTCTGTAGCCTCAATGGAGAGACCCTAGGTGACTGGTTGTACGTAGGCAGTTGTACACAGAGCCAGGAATAGGCAGTAATAGGTCCAGTGAGAGCCTAGCAGAGTGCTGGCGAGGCAGTAGATGGATTATTAATATAGCCTAGCCCCAGGTTCTGCTGGTACACTTTACCCTCCCCATACCCCCTACCACCTTCCAAGCGCCGGCTTCAGGCTCAGCCCCCAAGTCACTCTGCCAGTGTTGTGGGAACAACGTGGGTCTATTTTTACGTTTCAGTTTTTAATTAACATCCCCCATGTTTCCATCATGGTCCTCTTGCCACCCTCAGGGCTACATCCTAATACCTCTCCACCACCACTACACACAATATCCCCTAATGCCCCCATACCACAGCCCATACTTCAATACAATACCCCCTCATGCCCCCGTACCACAGCCCATAGAATACCCCCTCATGCCCCCGTACCACAGCCCACACAATACCCCCTCATGACCCCGTACCACAGCCCATACAATACCCCCTCATGCCCCCGTACCACATCCCATACAATACCCCCTCATGCCCCCATACCACAGCCCATACAATACCCCCTCATGCTCCCATACCACAGCCCATACAATACCCCCTCATGCCCCCGTACCACAGCCCATACAATACCCCCTCATGCCCCCATACCACAGCCCATACAATACCCCCTCATGCTCCCGTACCACAGCCCATACAATACCCCCTCATTCCCCCGTACCACAGCCCATACAATACCCCCTCATGCCCCCGTACCACAGCCCATACAATACCCCCTCATGCCCCCGTACCACAGCCCATACTTCAATACGTTCTACCAGGAGGGTTGTGATAGGGGCGGCAGTGAATGGGGCGGCAGGTAGCCTAGCGGTTAGAGCGTTGGGCTAGTAACCGAAAGGTTGCTGGATTGAACCCCCAGCTGACAAGGTAAAAATCTGTTGTTCTGTCCCTGAGCTAGGCAGTTAACCTACTGTTCCTCGGGCGCCGAAGACGTGGATGTCGATTAAGGCAGCCCCCCTCACCTCTCTGATTCAGAGGGGTTGGGTTAAATGCAGAAGACACATTTCAGTTGAAGGCATTCAGTTGTACAACTGACTAGGTACCCCCCTTTCCTTTCTTTCCCACTCACTCCCTAATCTACCCAACACCATGTGAGGCAAGTGAGATAGAGTGGGAGTGTATGAGAGAGAGAGAGAGAGAGAGAGAGAGAGACAGTGGGAGTGTGAGAGAGAGAGAGAGAGAGAGAGAGAGAGAGACAGTGGGAGTGAGAGAGAGAGAGAGAGAGAGAGAGAGAGAGAGAGAGACAGTGGGAGTGTATGAGAGAGAGAGAGAGAGAGAGAGAGAGAGAGACAGTGGGAGTGTGAGAGAGAGAGAGAGAGAGAGAGAGAGAGACAGTGGGAGTGTATGAGAGAGAGAGAGAGAGAGAGAGAGAGAGACAGTGGGAGTGTATGAGAGAGAGAGAGAGAGAGAGAGAGACAGTGGGAGTGTATGAGAGAGAGAGAGAGAGAGAGAGAGAGAGACAGTGGGAGTGTGAGAGAGAGAGAGAGAGAGAGAGAGAGAGAGAGAGAGACAGTGGGAGTGTATGAGAGAGAGAGAGAGAGAGAGAGAGAGAGAGACAGTGGGAGTGTATGAGAGAGAGAGAGAGAGAGAGAGAGACAGTGGGAGTGTGAGAGAGAGAGAGAGAGAGAGAGAGAGAGAGAGACAGTGGGAGTGTATGAGAGAGAGAGAGAGAGAGAGAGAGAGAGAGACAGTGGGAGTGTATGAGAGAGAGAATGCCTTCACTATGGTGAATCACTAAAACAATACGGAAACACACTAGGGGAAAAGAAGGAACAGCATGTCAGAAATCAGCTCAATGTAATTGAAGAGTCCATAGAATCTAACCACTTCTGGAAAACTCTAAACAAACAACAACACAAAGAGTTATCTATCCAAAACGGAGATGTATGGATAAACCACTTCTCCAATGTTTTGGGCTCTATAACAAAGAACAAACAGCAAAAACATATACATTATCAAATACAAATCTTAGAATGAAATATTAAAGACAAACCGGAACCCACTAGATTCTCCAATTACATTGAATACTACTGGACAAAATATAAATCTTCCAACCCAAAAAGGCCTGTGGGGTTGATGGTATCCTAAATGAAATGATAAAATATACAGACTACGAATTCCAACTAGCTATACTTAAACGCTTTAACATCATTCTCAGCTCTGGCATATTCCCCAATATTTGGAACCAAGGACTAGTCACCCCAATCCACAAAAGTGGAGACAAATTTGACCCCAATAACTACCTTGGGATATGCGTCAACAGCAACCTTGGGAAAATCGTCTGCATTATCATTACCAGCAGACTTGTACATTTCCTCAGCGAAAACAATGTACAGAGCAAATGTGAAATTGGCTTTTTACCAAATGGCCAGAGGGCCTGCTAAACAAATTGATTGAAAGTGGTGTTGGGGAAAAACATACAATATTTTAAAATCCATCTAAACAAACAACAAATGTGCAGATAAAATTGGCAAAAAACACACATTTATTTCCACAGTGCCAGGGGGTGAAACAAGGATGCAGCCTAAGCCCCACCCTCTTCAACATATATATCAACGAATTGGCGAGGGCACTAGAACAGTCTGCAGCACCTGGCCTCACCCTACTACACCCTACTACAATCCTCAAAAGGTTCTACAGCTGCACCATTGAGAGCCTGACTGGTTGCATCGCCGCCTGATATGGCAACTGCTCGGCATCCGACCGTAAGGAGCTACAGAGGGTAGTGTGTATGGCCCAATATATCAGTGGAGCCAAGCTTCCTGCCATCCAGGACCTGTATACTAGGCGGTGTCAGAGGAAGGCACCAAAAATGACCTTGACTTTCCTGCAACTCCGCACATTAACTCGGTACCGGTAGCCCCTGTATATAGCCTCGTTATTATTATGTAATCCTATTGTGTTTAATTTTTTACTTTAGTTTATTTAGCATATATTTTCTTCACTCTATTTCTTAAACTGCCTTGTTGGTTAAGGGCTTGTAAGTAAGCGTTCCACTGTAAGGTCTACACCTGTTATATTCGGCGCATGTGACAAATACAATTTGATTTGATTTAACAGTAGCTAAAGCAAGGGACTTTTGCAGCACACAAGTAGACTACAAATGCATGGTGGGCCAGACATGTCCTGAATTCGTGAAGGGAGCTCTACTGGAGAGCTACTGCCGTGAATTTGGAGCTGGCGAGAAGGCCGACGCTCCAGCCTTTGGGAATCTCGCTCTTGCGCTCCAGTAAAATTTCCGCTCCAGCTCAGCTCCGCTTGCATACTCTGGTATGGAGTTGAAACAAGAACAGCACAGCTGTAGCAACACTGCATGCACCCCATGGAACAGCTCGGAAGATCACCCAGAAAGACCAGCCTTTCATCTGGCAGAAAAACAGCTCTTAAACTGACTCTCCGATTCTCTCTCCCAACATAGTCACCAATCCTTTCACCCAGCACAGAGCAGACTTCTAATGCTATTAGAACAATAGATACGTTAGACAACACAGTGACACATACCATGTCTCAACTACACAAGACACAAAGACATACTTACAACAACATACCTTGACAGTCACTCTCACACCCACCACTGTCTACAATGTCTACTATGACAACAGCACCAAAACATCCAACGCCCACAGGGATGTAAAAACCCCTTCTGACTCTGAATTTGTTATATGGCTGCTGCCCCTTTAGTTTAAACACAGTGAACCTTTTAGAATGATGCATCCTCAAGGGGTTAAAGACATGGGGGGTTACTTCAAGTTGTTTTAAAAAAGCAGACATCACATATGTTCTAAATCAGAGCTTCTACATGGTGAAGACCGGTCATGATCTCAGAGATACACCCGAGCTTTACATTTCTTCAAGCATCACTGTGATTTACAGACCTGTTCCTGGCTGAGGGAAGGATAGGGTAGTGGTCGGGTCTGGTCTCATAGAGTAGTGGTGTTTCCGTCTCCCCACTACTCTTGACCATAGTACTTCCCAGATCTAAACCTCACCCTGACCCACATGAATCCCTTTACCAAGTCCTGGAAGAGAAACCCTGGAAGAGAGGCCTGTACCAGGAAACCTCACGACCCCAGGCAGGGCTGAGAAAACACCTCGACAGATCCCATCCCGTACACTCTCCACAGCCCCTCACACCTCTACCCCACTCAGCCAGCAGCTCCAAACAGATCATAAATCAAACAGCCATGCATTCTGTGAGATACATACAGTGATCAATCTCAAGCTTTAGCCCCCGCCTCAGCCCCAAATTCTACATAAACACTTCCAGGCGCTGGAGCGGGGCCATTTTCCCACACATGCTAAAGTGTTTTGACAGCTATCTTGGAGGCCCTTCATAGAGGAGAGAAAAACATCAACTTTGGCTTTTGGAGATTTCCTTTTTCATTTCAACAAGGCATACGTCTGTCACCCCCTCTCAACACATTGTGTACCACCACCAGCCCTCCTCGCCGTTCAGGAATCAGACCATGAGTCGCAAATGGCACCCTATTCCCTATATAGGGCCCAAAGGACTTTGGTCAAAAGAAGGCCACTATATAGGGGATATGATTCCATTCGGGATGCATCCAGAGTGTTAGTTGTTAAGTTAAGAGATAACCTGAGTAGTTCAGTATGGGACATTGTAACACTACCATACCAGATGATTGATGTAAGTTCCCAAAAAGTGAACTAATGGTAGCTACTAAATGATTACACTTATTTCAGAAGTTTTCTTTTCTCAGAAGAATGATAACATCAAACAACGCCTTTTTATCTTCTGTTGTTTTTGGTCTACGAGATATAGAGCAGTGTTATCAAACTAGACATCGGCATGAAAAATCCACAGACCTGTGTGAGGCCAGAGAGTTATAGAGAGGGCTAATACCTGTGGCCACAGGTACTGTATAGGGCAGGCTGTAGAGAGAGAGTAGAGAGGTACCTGTTGGTTGGCATTGGTGGGTCTCTGGGTGCAGATACAGGGAGAGGAAACAGGCTCCAGCCAGAGAGAGAGACAGAGAGAGAGAGATGGTCCCCACACCACACCACTGCATGCCTGGCTGTCCTCCTGCTACTGCTGCCACAACCACAACAGTCTTACTGGCAGTCTCTCTCTCTGTTCTAACCCCCCTCAGTGCAGTCTATAACACAACTGAGTTCTATGTAGTTAGTAACCTTGTCCTCCTGCTAATGGACATGCATGTGCACTTTGACAGCTGCCCTCTGTAAATCAGTCACCTATTATAAGCTGTGTGTGTGTGTGTGTGTGTGTGTGTGTGTGTGTGGGGGGTAATATAATGTTGGTGTCTGTCAATGCTGTTTCCCTGTCATAATGTAAGCCTGTATGCTGTAATTCTCCTGTCTTTGATTGCAAACACTGTCATTTGGTTTTCCATGAGCTGTGTAATACAACTGGAGAAAGATCCTCATGAATAACTGACAAACAGACAAACAGCTATCACACGTACAGGGCTAGGAGATCACACACACACACACATACACACACACACACACACACACACACACACACACTCTCTCCATGTGGTGGTGCAGTTACACATCACTGCCAGAGGAGGACAGCAGAAAGGATGAACCCAGTGAAGTGAGGAAACCGAGTGGAACAGTGACAACAGGCTACTGAATCACCAGGAGGCACAACCAATAACCTCTCATCTCTAACATCTTATTCCACTCGAATTGCCATGAAAACACCCTGTTTATGTTCCAACACACACACACGCACGCACGCACACACACACACACACACACACACACACACACACACACACACACACACACACACACACACACACACACACACACACACACACACACACACACTCTCTCCATGTGGTGGTGCAGTTACACATCACTGCCAGAGGAGGACAGCAGAAAGGATGAACCCAGTGAAGTGAGGAAACCGAGTGGAACAGTGACGACAGGCTACTGAATCACCAGGAGGCACAACCAATAACCTCTCATCTCTAACATCTTATTCCACTCGAATTGCCATGAAAACACCCTGTTTATGTTCCAACACACACACACGCACGCACACACACACACACACACACACACACACGCACGCACGTGCACACACACAAATACAAACATACACCCACACACACTCCATCTGAGGTTAATGTAAAGATCAAGAGAGGCCTGGACTTCACTTTCAAATGACACAATCACAGTCCACAGTTAATACATACTGACCTAATAAAGTATTATTTCAGTAACTGTTACTGAGATACAATTAGTTAGTACCTAGTTATTGACTTGATTTGTGCCACTTTGCACTGGGAAATTATTCCGCTAGTAAGCATTTCCCCTCAGGAACGTGATTGACCTTTGAGTTGAGCTGAGCAGTGAGAGTTTTCCAGCCTGGTTCTGTTAATATGTGACTTGTGTGTATCGTTACACTGGATTATCAGGTATGTAGACAATCATTAGCCTGCTCTATGACTGGGCTGGTCTGCACATGACAGCTGTCAGGTTAAACACACAGGCTGTAGGAGAGGCAGGACTGCTGCTAAATGGGACCAGGGTTATCATTTGGCCTGTAGCCTGTGCGACACATCACTTTCCCTAGAGAAATAGATAAGAAGTCCTTGTCTGCCACCATCAGGGTCGTGTTCTATGATGCATAATAACCCTTAAGTCATACAGCTACTGTACACAACCACCAAGCCATGTAATCTACAGTACACAACCACCAAGTCATGTAATCTACAGTACACAACAACCAAGTCATGTAATCTACAGTACACAACCACCAAGTCATGTAATCTACAGTACACAACAACCAAGTCATGTAATCTACAGTCATCATAATCTACAGTAGTATGTAATCTACAGTACACAACCAAGTCATGTAATCTACAGTAGTACACAACACAACCACCATGTCATGTAATCAAGTACACAACCACCAAGCCATGTAATCTACAGTGTAATCTACAGTCATGTAATCACAACACAACCAAGTCATGTAATCTACAGTACACAACCACCAAGCCATGTAATCTACAGTACACAACCACCAAGTCATGTAATCTACAGTACACAACCACCAAGTCATGTAATCTACAGTACACAACAACCAAGTCATGTAATCTACAGTACACAACAACCAAGTCATGTAATCTACAGTACACAACCAAGTCATGTAATCTACAGTACACAACAACCAAGTCATGTAATCTACAATACACAACAACCAAGTCATGTAATCTACAGTACACAACAACCAAGTCATGTAATCTACAGTACACAACCACCATGTCATGTAATCTACAGTACACAACAACCAAGTCATGTAATCTACAGTACAGAACCACCATGTCATGTAATCTACAGTACACTACAACCTTGCACCTTCAGTCCACACTGCTAGTTATCCCAGTCCTCCTGAGGAGAGACAGACCGATTATCTCCAGCCTATTACTATTCAGCTGCCAGGCTGTAACTCCTACCAGTAGATGAGGTGCCAACAGTGTCCTGGGCCCTGAGACAGAGAGAGAGAGCTAATTGTCTTCACAGAGAGAGAATGGAGCCACTGGCTACAACAAGAGATTGACAGGGGGTCAGAGGGCCATTGTGAAGTGCCACTAGAGGATCAGGCTCGGGGGTCAGCTAGGAGGTCAGACTGGACAGGAGGACCTGTTCCAAACACAGACCCCTCAGTGAAGACATGAGGAAAACAAATGGTGTCAGCGAGCCAGCCTTTCTTCATGGTTTAGAGTTCTACCACAGTAAAGCACCATTTCAGTCTTTAAAAAATATACATATCTTCCCAAACAATTGTTGGTAGATACGCAGATTGTAACTGAAAGAACCTCCATTCTGAAAGCCTTGAATCTGCATTCTTTAGACGCAGGCAGTTTATTTGAAAAGGTCAAAGGTATAATTGAGCCCCCTATGAATTTACCTGACACCCCTGTGCACTCCTTTACCAGGTTCTCCTTTTCATCCTTCTCTGTTTCAGAAGTGTGTAAAGCCCTGAAAGAAATGTATTTTAAAAAATCTGATGAACTAGACCCCCGCCTCCTACACCTAGCTGCACACATCATTGCTCCCCCTGAACATGTATTTTTAACCTCACGCTCAATGTTAAGGAAATCCTCAAGTTATGGAAATCTGCTTTTGTACTGCCTCTCCTGAAAGGTGGAGATCCTTCGCTACATGACAACTATCGACCCATATCAAAATTGTCTGTACTGTCAAAGGTACTGGAGTCCTTAGTTAGTAGGCACCTAAAGGTCTACTTCCAAGAAAACAACATCTTAGATGGAATGCAATCAGGTTTTAGGTCTGGCCACAGCACTGTTTCAGCAACATTGAAGGTTTTAAATGACATCCACTGTGCTCTTGATAAGAAGTTACATTGTGTGTCTGTTTTTATTGATTTGTCGAAGGCTTTTGACACTGTGGACCCATGCTGTGTTAGTGCAAAGGTTCAAATGTTGTGGAATTACTGGTCATGCTCTAGACTGGTTTATAAAGTACCTATCAAATCATACACAATGTGTAATGGTGGATAGTTGTAAATCTGAGTCCATAGAGGTGTGCTCAGGTGTTCCGCAAGGTTCTATTTTGGGCCCACTGTTGTTCATTTTGTATATCAACAACATTGGGGATCTTACTGAAACAGCGGATGTTAATTTTTATGCAGATGATACTGTTCTTTATTCAAGTGGTAGTAGTTTATCTTCAGCTTTTGAAAATGCCCAAAGAGCATTTAACATCATACAACAGAATCTGTATGATTTAAAGCTGATTCTAAATTTGGGTAAAACAAAATGCATGGTATTTTCAAATGCCAGGCATGTTACAAATCATGTCATTGCTACAAATCATGTCATTGCTACATTGGCTGGACATACTATAGAGCAAGTTAAAGTGTACAAATATTTGGGTGTGTGGGATGATAAGCTGAGCTTCACTGTGCATGTAGAGAACTTGATAAGGAAGCTCAAGCTGAAAAAAGGATTGTATTACCGGCATAAGGCTTGTTTTTTTATGCCAGGAAGGAGCTGGTACGATGTACATTACTGTCGGTTTTAGATTTGAGTGATGTTATATATATGCAGGCCTCAGCCACTACCCTGAGAGCACTTGATTCAGTGTATCATGCAGCCTTCAGGTTCATTACAAATCAGAAATGTCTAACACATCATTGTGATCTCTACAGCTCTGTTGGCTGGTCATCATTGACCTTGTGTAGGCTTAAACACGGGTATACATTTATTTATAAGGCCATATTGGGTAAAATGCCATTTTATCTGTGTTCTTTTTTAGCCAGGTCAGTAAATAAATATCAATTACGGTCCCATTCTGATTTGTTTCTAACAGTACCAAAAATGAGAACAGGTCATGGTAGAAATAGTTTTAGTTACTTAGCACCGTAGTCCTGGAATTCTCTCTTGAACATTTTAAAATGTGATGATCTAGTTTCGTTGGTGAAGTTTAAACACTTGATCGATGTATATATCATAGAAGAATGTAATTGTTTTTAGGCCAGCTGATTTAGTCAAGACGTTTGTGTTTTTAATGTAATATGTAGTTGTTGTACTGTATGTGTGTTTATAGTTTTGTTTAATGTTGTTTTAGTGTATGTAAGTTGTTTTGTCTGAAACGTTGTTCCCCCTGCTGCTATTGGACCAGGTCTCTCTTGGAAAAGAGATGTCATCTCAATGAGAAAAGACCTGTATAAATAAAGGTCAAATAAAAAACATTTTAAAAGGTGGAATGGTATCAAATACATCAAATTCATAGTTGCCAGGTGTTTGATGCCATTCCATTTATTCCATTCCAGCCATTATTATGAGCCGTCCTCCCCTCAGCAGCCTCCACTGATATGCAGTATATCCCCACTACAGATACATGGGCAGCTATATATATAGGTTGAGATATATAGAGATAGAAATAGACAGCCAGTTATACATGAATTTAGTCTTGATAAACATTCCAGGGCCAAAGCACCAATATCCACTACTCCAGACATGATCTATTGCATTAACTCTGACTGAGCAGTTGACCAATCTTCTGGGTTTTGTATTTGAGTATTTTACAATGGGTTTGCCAGTAGAACATCATCCAAAGCAAATTCAAGTTCGGATGAAAATAACTTTGGGCGTTAGACAGGAATTCTGCGAGGAATTTCTCTCCATGACGGCATGAAAAGATCATTGACTGTGGACAGAGGGGGTATTGTGTACGGCCAGAGGGGGCAAAGGGGCGGATAACCACGTGTGTGAGGGTCTGTGTTCATGAGTATGGGGGAATTGGACACAGAGGACCTATATAGTTATATTCGGATGTGAAGTGTTGGGTTTTTCCACTCCCCTTAATAGCAGCAGCAGCAGATACAGGGAGAGATGCAGTCAGTCTGCTCTATAGATCTAGAGAGAGAGATTGAGTTGGACTGCAGGAATATTGACAGGAAAGAGACACATTCCTCTAGAATAGAACACAGGCCTCTTTCCTCATACACATAGGCTGATTCCCAAATGGGACCGGCCCTGGCCCCAAATCCCCATGGGCCCGGTCAAAAGTAGGGAGCTATATAGGAATAGGGTTCCATTTGGGATGCATACATACCCTGCTGCAGAGAGGCTGGCCTCATCCTCATACCCTGCTGCAGAGAAGCTGGCTTCATCATACCCTGCTGCAGAGAACCTGGCCTCATCCTCATACCCTGCTGCAGAGAAGCTGGCCTCATCCTCATACCCTGCTGCAGAGAAGCTAGCCTCATCCTCATACCCTGCTGCAGAGAGACTGGCCTCATCCTCATACCCTGCTGCAGTCTCATTCCTTCACTCTGTGGACCAGGAAAACCCTGCTAGATATTGGACCACAGTCGCAGCTCTGTAGGCCTACTCTGCCAAATGTTTATATAATACAAAATGGGTCTGGGAATGTTGTACACTGTAGCAACTCATTGGTATGGACTCTCTTTGACTGGCTATAAGCAGTTGAATGGGACCCACACACACTCCCACACATTCGTAGCTGGAGTCTCACTGCAATGCCATCAGATCGGAAACATGACTAAGACCCCTGGACAAGCTTCCCGGGAATTCAGGGTGAAACTATACAAACTACCAGTAGCTCCCAGTCACTCCCTCCCACAGTCTGCTATATTACCAGTCACTATGGCCGGGTAAACCCCAGACATGGTTTCAAATAATATTTGCAATCTTTCCAATACTTTGAGTGTTTTTTCTAGCCTGTCTGGAGTGCAAGATAGAGGGGGTTTTCTGCCTCAAGCACAGATAAAGTATTTTAAATGATTTCAAATAGTATTTGAACCCAGGTGTGGTAGCCCAGTCCCTCCCTCTCCTAGCCTGCTACGTCAATGCAGCTGGCCAGCTGGAATGCTCCAGCCAGGAGAGACAGGCCACAACAGGGGATGGAGGAGGTCAGTTCACTGGACAGACTCTAATACCACTGTGTGTGACAAAAGGTTGAGTGCATTGATAGTACCCGCACTTTATGGGCCAGTTTTGCAAACATCCTGGAATAAATAGCATGATCAATTTTAGTCCATGACTAAGCTCAGAACACTTGGAAATGTGCATCTGGACACTGCACCCGCCCACTCAGGTCAGAGTGCTATCGTCGTCTGAAGGGTGAAGACGCATGTTTCGGAGGACTTTTTATTGTCGACAATAACACGAATGTTTGAATGTTGTGCGTGCATGAAAATCCCTGCAACAATTAGATTGAAAGTCATCCGGACTACCACAATCATCTAAACATCCTCAAATAGAAACAGCTGTGTCTGCGTGTGTGTGCATGTGGTGGTGACCAAGTGTTCAGTATAGGCCTCAACATCATGTTCTAACCGGACAGAACTATAGTGGGCGGAACCAAACCAATCAGTTATAAGTATATAGTGGGAGAGGGCATTCACAGCCGCCCGCTCAGACGGGTGATGGCGTACCAGCCAACCTTTTTTACATGGTCCATCATTTCTCCGGATTTATCAACCAATAGTTTTTACATGGTCCTTCGAGATGGGGGGGGTCAAGGATCCCTCCGGAACTGTTTATTACACACACCTGGTGCCCATTTCCCAATGATTAGTAATTGTTCAAGTGTGCCCTTTGGTTCACCATTGAGCTGTCAATTATTGTTCCAATGTCCGTTGGTTGTGTGTTTTGGCTTTCGTACCATTTGTATTGCGCAGATGATTACGGGTCTCGTCTCTTGTGATAATCATTGTGTGCGCTTGTGTATTTATTCGAGGTACTCCTCGCTCTTTTGTTTGGGTCTCAACCCAAACAAAAGCAGCAGGGTAGCCTAGTGGTTAGAGCGTTGGACTAGTAACCGGAAGGTTGCAAGTTCAAACCCCCGAGCTGACAAGGAACAACTCTGTCGTTCTGCCCCTGAACAGGCAGTTAGCCTAGGAACAGTGGGTTGTCATTGAAAATAAGAATTTGTTCTTAACTGATTTGCCTGGTTAAATATATTAAAAAAACTTGTGTTTTGTATGGTCTTCATCCCCGATGCCTGTACATGGCATGTTGTAATTTGGGTAAAGACATTTTTAAAACTATTACACTGTTAAGGCTCTCGTTGAAAGGAGTGGACCAAAGTGCAGCGTGGAAAGTGTTCATGATTTTTTTTTTTAACACTCAAACAAAATAACCAAAATGAAAACGAAAGCGCACAGTTCTGTCAGGTACAGACACTAAACAGAAAACAAGACAACTTATATATGATCCCCAATCAGAGACAACGATAGACAGCTGCCTCTGATTGGGAACCACACAAAGCAAAAAACAAAGAAATAGAAAACATAGACTTTCCTTACCCGAGTCACACCCTGACCTAACCAAACATAGAGAATAATAAGGATCTCTAAGGTCAGGGCATGACATACACATTCCTGCGCCTGTCTCCCGACCCGTTATACCAAGGTGACACACAGCATTTTACTATCATTCTTTAAATAATTCATTTGTTTCATAGTATAGTGTATTTTTCTTTTGTTTAGTCACATGATTTCTCAATTTGCATTACGTTTGCCAATTGGTTATGCTGCCATACCTTTTGCCTCATCCCACTCAAGCATAAAACTGTCCAATTCCTCATCAATCCAAGGGGATTTAACAGTTTTTACAGTCATTTTCTTAAGGGGTACATGCTTATTAGTAACTGGAATAAGCAATTTCATAGATGTGTCAAGTACAGCGTCTGGTTGCTGCTCATCATGCACCACAGACCAGCAAATATGCTTAACAACATCAACATAGGAATTACTACAAAACGTATTGTTTGACCTCTTATACACTATATTAGGCTCAGACTTTGGAACTTTAGTTTTCCTAAATATGGTAACTTTATTGGGATCCTATGGATCTGGATACTGCTTTAAAGCAAATGTATGCAGCATTAATAAAGATGTGATCAATACATGTTCATGATTTCATTCATGTGCTGTTTGTAACTATTCTGGTAGGTTGATTGATAACCTGAACCAGGTTGCAGGCACTGGTTAGTTTAAAGTTTTTTTCCTGAGTAGGCAGCTTGATGAAAGCCAGTCAATACTTAAATCACCCAGAAAATATACCTCTGTTGATATCACATACATAATCAAGCAAGGGGGGACCCAGAAGAGACACACACAAAGGTACAGACACAGGCATTTGCACACAAGCGCTAGCACACACACTCTACACACACGTACATTGTAATATTATTGTATGGTGGTATTATACATTTTGTATTGTAGATATGTCGTTGTGTAATAATGTTATATGATGTACTATTTTATATTTCGTTTTACATGTAATATAAGTGCCTTAATGTGTTTGGACCACAAGAGGAGTAGCTGCTGCCTTGGCCGATTTAAGTCAAACCTGTAGCCAGGCCACTCAGGAACATTCAATGTCGTCTTGGTAAGCAACTCCTGTGTAAATGTGGACTTGTGCTCCTGCTGAAAGGTAACTTTGTCTCTCAGTCTCTGTTGGAAAGAAGCCTGAACCAGGTTTACCTCTAGTATTTTGCCTTTGCTTAGCGCTACTCCATTTCTTATTATTGTAATAAACTCCCCAGTCCTTGCCAATGACAAGCATACCCATAATACAATGCAGCCACCAACATGCTTAAAAATTTTAAGAGTGGTACTCAGTGATGTTGGATTTGCCTCAAACATAACGCTTTCTGTTCAGGACATAAAGTTAATTTCCTTGCCACATTTTTTGCAGTTTACTTCAGTGCCTTATTACAAACAGGATGCATGTTTTGGTATATTTGTAATCTATACAGGCTTCCTTCTTTTCACTCTGTCAATTAAGTTAGTATTGTGGAGTAACTACAATGTTGTTGATCCATCCTCAGTTTTCTCTTATCACAGCCATTAAACTTTGTCATTGTTTTAAAGTCACCATTGGCTTCATGGTGAAATCCTAGAGCGGTTTCCTTCCTCTCTTGTAGTGACTAGGTGTATTGATACGTCATCCAAAGTGTAATTAATAACTTCACCATGCCCAAAGAGATAATATTCAACGTCTGCTTCTTTGCAAGGCATTGGAAACTCTCCCTGGTCTTTGTGGTTGAATCTGTGTTTGAAATTCATTGCTCGACTGAGGGACCTTACAGATAATTGTATATGTGGGGTACAGAGAAGAGTCATTCAAAAATCATGATAGACACTATTATTGCAACTTATTATGTGACTTGTTAAGCACATGTTTACTCCTGAACTTATTTAGGTTTGCTTTAACAAAGGGGTTGAATACTTATTGACTCAAGACATTTCAGCTTTTCATTTTTAATTATTTTGTAAAAATGTCTAATTCCAATTTGACATTATGGAGTATTGTGTGTAGGCCAGTAACACAAAATCTACATTTAATCCATTCGGGCTGTAACACAACAAAATGTGGACAACGTCAAGGAGTGTGAATACTTTCTTAAGGCACTGTAGGTCACCTACTGTATCAAGGTTCAGGTGAGGCTGATAGCTTGTCATGCTCCCAACACACGCCTACTGTGGTGTTCTGAGCTGTCTTGACTTGCATATCGTATTTAGGATCAAAACAACAATTCAGCGAATGACACAGCCCAGGTATGTTACATACTTAGGGAATAGTCCACAAAATCAACCCTCTGGAATATAGGAACACTGTGGTGTGCTAGTCTAGAACAACAATATTAGTCACCCTTTACACAGCTTGCTAAAAGTGTTATTAAGTTAAGCAACACCAGAGTTACTCCATGACTGGGTCCAGCACCTTGCCATGTCCTTACACACTTAGAGTGAGTTTCCACCACCACTCCTACTACAGTATCCACTCCACTAGCTCTAGTCCAGGGCATCAGGTGAGGCTTGCTGCCGCTTAAGACTGAGTCAGCAAGCCGCATACAACACCCTGGACTAGAGCTACCATTCCTCCTCCTACCTCCAGCTATCCTCCGGAGCAGCTGTTGCCGGGCAATTATGCGTCCCAGGCGGTATCCGGAGCGACGCCGGTGGTGGTCCATCCTTAGGTAGATATCCTGGCTCTCTTGGGTCATACTGCCCAGACAATCCTGGCTGTCCTGACTCATACTGCTGCCCAGACACTCACTGTCTGGTCCCTGGGACTCAGAGTGACTGTCAGACAGATCCCTGTACATGACTGCTACTGCAGCACTGGCACTGCTAGACTTGCACACACACACACTACACTGGCCTCTGATCTGAAAGTCTGGGGCTCGGAAGGAGAGCTGAGAGGCTAGAGGGGAGGGAGGAGGAGTGCCAGCTACACCTCTCCAGGTCAGGTGATCAGACAGCAGCCAGTGGCAGATCAGTACTTAGAGTACTGCCCACCTTGCTGAGCTCTATCCAGTGTCTGTCTGTGTGAGAGAGGGAGAGGAACCGACTGAACTCCTGAACGCGGGTCTGGAGGGAAATATAAATACCAGAAGAAAGCCAGTGAACTGACTGAGGGAGGAGGACGAGACAGGGAGGAGGACATGGGAGGGCTTAGAAAAACATTATTGTTAGGACCCGCCCTGCCCAAAACAATCCTCCGCTGTGGAGTGTGGACTTGCACACAAGTGGCAAGTAAATTAGTTTTTTACAATTAACCTTTATTTAACTAGGCAAGTCAGTTAAAAACTCATTCTTATTTACAATGACGACCTACAAGTTTACTCAGGAGATGGGAGTCTCTCTACCACGCTGACAAATGGACTCAGGTAAAAGACAGAGGAGAAAGAACACCAAATAATGCATGCAGAGCAGAATTAGGCCGATACCCGGGAGAAAGAGAGAGAGACTGCGAAAGATAGAGAGAGAGAGGCCGATACCCACTAATTATCAAAATCCAGAAAAGAGCCGTTCAACACAATTAGACCCAATCAAATCATGAGAAAACAAAAAGATAATGACTTGATACATTGGAAAGAATTAACAATTAAACAGCAAACTAGAATGCTATTTGGGCCTTAACAGAGAGTACACAGTGGCAGAATACCTGTCCACAGTTACTGACCCAAACCTAAGGAAAGCTTTGACTATGTACAGACTAAGTGAGCATAGCCTTGCTATTGAGAAAGGCCGCTGTAGGCAGACCTAGCTCTCAAGAGAAGGCTATGTGCACACTGCCCACAAAACAAGGGGGAAACTGAGCTGCACTTCCTAACCTCCTGCACCAATGTGTGACCATATTAGAGACACATATTTCCCTCAGATTACACAGATCCACAAAGAATTTGAAAACAAACCCGATTTTGATAAACTCCCATATCTACTGGGTGAAATACCACAGTGTGCCAACACAGCAGCAATATTTGTGACCTGTTGCCATAAGAAAAGGGCAACCAGTGAAGAACAAACACCATTGTAAATACAACCCATATTTATGCTTATTTATTTTCCCTTTTGTACTTTAACCATTTGTACATCGTTACAACACTGTATATATACATAATATGACATTTGTAATGTCTTTATTCTTTTGGAACTTCTGTGAGTGGAATGTTTTCACTTTTGAATAGTATCTACCTCACTTGCTTTGGCAATGTTAACATATGTTTCCCATGCCAATAAAGCCCCTTGAATTGAATTGAATTGAATTGAAAGAATGAAGAGAGTAAAAAGAAGGAGAGAGATGAACGAGAGGGAGAATGCTAATCTCTCCTCCCCAAACTCACCATTCCCCAACAACCCCCTCTCTAACCCCAGGCCCCCGCCCACACCCATTCTCTAACACCACTCTCAGCCCGTCTCCATTCACAGTGGTGTTCAACAGGACAGGAAGCCTGTGGCACCTTGTGAAGAAGAAACCATTGAGCCTAAACACCGGGATTATAATGAATATCAACTGGTTAACACAGACCCCAGTAAGCTTTCCGGTTCATTAAAACAGCCATGTTACTGCCACAACATTACAGCCTCTAGAATTTGAGATTAAGATATGATGATAAGATACAGTTGTCACGTCCTGACTTTAGTTCCTTTTTTATGTCTCTATTTTAGTTTGGTCAGGGCGTGAGTTGGGGTGGGCATTCTATGTTTGTTCTGTGTGTTATAGTTCTATGTGTTTGGCCTGGTATGGTTCCCAATCAGAGGCAGCTGTCAATCGTTGTCTCTGATTGAGAACCATATTTAGGTAGCCTGTTCCCACCTGGTGTTTGTGGGTAGTTGTTTTCCGTTTCAGTGTTTGCACTATATGGGACTGTTTCGGTTTTCATTTATTCTCTTGTTCTTTTGTATTTAGTGTTCAGTTAATTAAAGGAAATATGAACACGTGCTGCGCTTTGGTCTACTCCTTCTTCCTCAGACAAACCGCGTTACAGCAGTTGGCAATAGTGAAGTTTAAACTAAATAATAATAAAAGTAGATCTTGAAACTTGATAACCTTCCAGTAGTATTGTTGAGTTTGGAACAGGATGGAACAACAGAAGTGATTATTCACATTTAAAACAGAGTCCACATCCTTGCAAACAGAGCAGACCCACCCACTCCCAGTCTCAGCGGGCCATTCTGGTGCTGTCACCCCTCTCAACATACAGCCTGCCTGTGTCCAGCAGCACAGGGCTCCACATGGGACTGGCGCTGCTAGAGGGCACACCACCAAGCTAAAGAGTCAAAGGGTGCCTCCCAAATACAGGGTTGGGTAGGTTACTTTCTAAATGTAATCCATTACAGTTACTAGTTACCTGTCCAAAATTGTCATCAGTAATGTAATTTCAGATTAGCCAAACTCAGTAACATAATTTGATTACATTCAATTACTTTTAGATTACTTTCCCCTTAAGAGGCATTAAAAGATGTCACATTCTGACCTTATTTTATGTCTTTGTTTTAGTATGGTCAGGGTGTGAGTTGGGTGGGTTGTCTATGTTAGTTTTTCTATGATTTGCTATTTCTGTGTTTGGCCTTGTATGGTTCTCAATCAGAGGCAGCTGTCAATCGTTGTCCCTGATTGAGAACCATATTTAGGTAGCCTGTTTTCTATTGTGTTGGGTGGGTGATTATTTTCTGTTTTCTGTTGTGTGTCTGCACCAGCCAGAACTGTTTTCCGTTGTTGGTTTATTGTTTTTGTTAAGTGTTCAATTCTTTATTAAAAGATATGGACACATACCACGCTGCACCTTGGTCCTCTTCTCCTTCATATGACAACCGTTACAGAAGAAGACAAAAATGTACACTGCCGTTCAAAAGTTTGGGGTCACTTAGAAATGTCCTTGTTATTTAAAGTAAAGCAAAAAAAAAAAGTCCATTAAAATAACATCAAATTGATCAGAAATACAGTGTAGACATTGTTAATGTTGTAAATGACTTGTAGCTGGAAAGCTGGAAATTACATTTTTAATGAAATATCTACATAGGCGTACAGAGGCTCATTATCAGCAACCATCACTCCTGTGTTCCAATGGCACGTTGTGTTAGCTAATCCAAGTTCATAATTTTAAAAGGCCTATGAATTTAATTGTTTTTATCGGCATGAATTAGATTGAGCAATAAACGGCCAATTTTTATTCCATAAACTGGGATCCGCAATATGCAGCTGTTGCAAGAGCGCATTTTTGACTGGCTGTCCACTGGTTTGAAAAACAATGATTGATAGGCAACTTAAACTTCTTGAATTCAAACATTATTGGGTTCAAATACACATTTAGATTTGTGAACAGCCATACACAACAACCACAATCCGTAAGGCGCAAATAGCTAAATGAGAATCACACTGATTCATATGTAGATATCAATAATAAGTGATATCCGTATCACCGTAGACTAAACCACTGCTGTCATCCTTACCTCCAAGCGTTTATTCAAGTTGGATAATCTTTGGATGCCGACTGCAGTCGCACTATTGGAAGACACAGCTTGGACTGTAGCCTACAAAAGCTTATTCCTGCTCTTTTCCAGCGATCCATCAAACACATTTGGTGTGTCATCATAGTGGTCTCTGACTTGTTGTCAGACTCGCTCAGGTGGAACAAACTTAAACTTCCGCCTTTTTTCAATGCTGATTTCAATGTTATTGAGAAAACAGTGTCAAAGTGTTTTTCTGAATTTAAATTAATCCTCGAAGTAATCATCTAGTTATTCAAAGGTTATCTGTAATCTGATTACAATACTTATGCTGGGAGTGTAACGGATTACAGTTACCGGTTTTGTAATCCCTTACATGTAACAGATTACATGTAATCCGTTATTCCCCAACCCTGCCCAAATAACACCCTATTCCCTATAGTGCTCTGGTCAAAATTAGTGCACTATATAGGGAATAGGGTGGTGCCATTTGGGATGCAGGCAAACAGTCAAACAGCCCCTGTCCCTCTGGCTGGCAGGACCCTCCCTGGGCAACAAAGACCACCATTCACCCACAGCTCCCTTCACTTCAGAGCCCCACAACCCTCTATATGCTTTCATGCACTACCTCTGGCTTTGACTAGCTATCCCCCCCCACACACACACACACACACACACCAGGAGCTGTTATACTGTGGTACTGTGGATAAACTGTTTGTTCAGGTATTGGGTGGTGCTGTGACATTGTGCAAATGATTTCATGTGTTGACTCTACTGTTAATCACACACACACAAACTAAGGGTGTTAGTTCATGGAAGTGAGGGGGTGGAGGTCCCTGTCTCTGGTGTGTTGGGTGGCTGCACTGCTCTGATCATTCCTGTAGTCTGAGCTTTGTGATGCTATGTGCTCTTTGGTGCTAGGTGCTACAGTATGTGTTGCTAGGTACTATGTGGTGCTAGGTGATTTGTGGTGCTAGATGCTATGTGTTGGTAGGTGCTATGTGTTGCTAGGTTCTATGTGTTGCTATGTGCTTTGTGGTGCTAGGTGGTCTGTGGTGCTACGTGCTATGTGGTGCTACGTGCTCTGTGGTGCTAGTGCTCTGTGGTGCCAGGTGCTTTGTGTTGCTAGGTACTATGTGGTGCTAGGTGCTTTGTGGTGCTAGGTGCTATGTGTTGGTAGGTGATATGTGTTGCTATGTGCTGGAACAAGGGTTGGAGATAGTATTACTAGGTGGTTGGACCCAGGGTTGGAGATAGCATTACTAGGTGGCTGGAACCAGGGTTGGACATAGCATTACTAGGTGGCTGGAACAAGGGTTGGAGATAGTATTACTAGGTGGATGGAACCAGGGTTGGAGATAGCATTACTAGGTGGTTGGACCCAGGGTTGGAGATAGTATTACTAGGTGGTTGGAACAAGGGTTGGAGATAGTATTACTAGGTGGTTGGACCCAGGGTTGGAGATAGTATTACTAGGTGGCTGTAACAAGGGTTGGAGATAGTATTACTAGGTGGTTGGACCCAGGGTTGGAGATAGTATTACTAGGTGGCTGGAACAAGGGTTGGAGATAGCATTACTAGGTGGCTGGAACCAGGGTTGGAGATAGCAGTACTAGGTGGTTGGAACCAGGGTTGGAGATAGCATTACTAGGTGGCTGGAGCAAGGGTTGGAGATAGTATTACGAGGTGGATGGAACCAGGGTTGGAGATAGCATTACTAGGTGGTTGGACCCAGGGTTGGAGATAGTATTACTAGGTGGCTGGAACAAGGGTTGGAGATAGTATTACTAGGTGGTTGGAACCAGGGTTGGAGATAGCATTACTAGGTGGTTGGAACCAGGGTTGGAGAGCATTACTAGGTCGCTGGAACCAGGGTTGGAGATAGTATTACTAGGTGGTTGGATTCAGGACTGATCAGAAGCAACTGGGTAAATGTTTAGGCTCTGGTCTGGTATGAAGTGGGGAGTTACTCAGAGAGAAACGATGGTAGCCCTGCATGACTCTGGCTTTGGTCTGGCTCCTGTCCTGCGGTAGCTTCAGAATGACTGATGAATTCCACCCCATGATCCAAAAAAACAACCTGTTAGACTGGGTATAATGCTGGGCTGCAGTAGGAATGACCTGTTTGATTGACAGAAATGAAGACATTTCAAAGAGAGAAATCTTAGGACCAATATGACTGTAGCAGGTGCTTTCACTTTGAGGACAGTCTTGGCTGGGAGTCTCTTATTCACACCAAGCACATGTTCTAGAGCAGGTGCCAGCTGAAGAGAGACTCTATCCCTCAATGTCAGCCAGGTCTTCTCATGGAGCTGGATTATAGGACATGTAACTATTGTTTCTGTAATAGATGTCAGAATCACTCCTCAGTGAAAACACAACCTACAGGCATAGGACAAACTGGTCATAGGACCAGACCATTTCCAAAGAGGTGCTGTTACTTAATAATGGTCTCATAAAAATGTAATAGATGTGTTAAAATGATGACTCATTATTACAGTTAGAAGCAATAGAACACCAGCCAGCCATGTCTGATCGACGCTTGCACACACAGGCCAGACAGTCAGCAGCCCAGCCCATAAACAGTCCCTGATAGTTTAGAGTGCTTCTAAACAGACAGCAGGCCAAGGCTAGTAGTAGGTCCAATGGATGGGCTGCCAGATACATGGCATCATGGCATATCACCAGGATACAAATATGGAATAGAATGTTGGATTCATGTGTCAACCTTTCAACCAACGCAGCAACAACAAAGCAACAATGCAGCCACAGGACTCTAAAGTCAGTTAAACTCGAGAGGTGTTTCAGTACTCCACAGCTGAGATGGACTGACAGGATTTAAACAACATTAAATACACAGAGACTCGACCGACATGTTGCTAAAACAAGACAGAGACAATATTGTGAAGGTTGATCACATACTGTGCAGTGCATTCGGAAGGTATTCAGACCCCTTTACTTTTTCCACATTTTGTTACGTTACAGCCTTATTCTAAAATTGATTAAATTCTATTTTTTCCTCATCAATCTACACACAATACCAAGTAATGTCAAAGCAAAATTAGCTAATTTATTAAAAATAAAAACTGAAATATCATATTTACAAAAGTATTCACACCCTTTACTCAGTAATTTCTTGAAGCACCTTTGGCAGCAAGTTCAGCATTGAGTCTTCTTGGGTATGACGCTATAAGAGTGTCACACCTGTATTTGGGGAGCTTCTCCCATTCTTCTCTGCAGATCCTCTCAAGCTCTGTCAGGTTGGATGGGGAGCGCAGCTGCACAGCTATTTTCAGGTTTCTCCAGAGATGTTTGATCGGGTTCAAGTCCAGGCTCTGGCTGGGCCACTCAAGGACATTCAGAGACTTGTCCCGAAGCCACTCCTGCATTGGCTTGACTGTGTGCTTAGGGTTGTTGTCTTGTTGTGAACCTTCGCCCCGGTCTGAGGTCCTGAGCGCTCTGGATCAGATTTTCATCAAAGATCTCTCTGTACTTTGCTCCGTTCATATTTCCCTCGATCCTGACTAGTCTCCCAGTCCTGCCACCACCATGCTTCACCGTAGGGATGGTGCCAGGTTTCCTCCAGACGTGACGCTTGGCATTCAGGCCAAAGATTTCAATCTTTTATCAGACCAGAGTATCTTGTTTCTCATGGTCTGAGAGGCTTTAGTCTTTAGGTGCCTTTTGGCAAACTCCAAGCGTGCTGTCATGTGCTTTTTTACTGAGGAGTGGCTTCCGTCTGACCACTCTACCATAAAGACCTGATTGGTGGAGTGCTGCAGAGGTGGTTGTCCTTCTAGAAGGCTCTCCCATCTCCACAGAGGAAATCTAGAGCTCTGTCAGAGTGACCATCGGATTCTTGGTCACTTCCCTGACCAAGGCCCGTGATCAGTTTGGCCATGTGGCCAGCTCTAGGAAGATTCTTGGTGGTTCCAAACTTCTTCCATTTAAGAATGTGATGGAGGCCACTGTGTTCTTTGGGACCTTCAATGCTCCAGACATTTTTTGGTACCCTTCCCCAGATCTGTGCCTCGACACAATCCTGTCTCTAACCTCTACAGACAATTCCTTTGACCTCATGGCTTGGTTTTTGCTCTGACATGCACTGCCAACTGTGGGACCTTATGTAGACAGGTGTGTGCCTTTCCAAATGATGTCCAATCAATTGAATTTACCACAAGTGTACTCCAATCAAGTTGTAGAAACATCTCAAGGATGATCAATGATGTACCTGATAGCAAAGGGTCTGAATACTTATGTAAATAAGGTATTTATGTTTTTTATGTTTTATACATTTGGAAAAAATGCTAAAAACCTGTTTTCGCTTCGTCATTATGGGGTGTTGTGTAGATTGCTGAGGATTTGTTTTATTTAATTATTTTTAGAATACGGCTTAACATAACAAAATGTGGAAAAAGTCAAGGGGTCTGAATACTTTCCGAAGGCTCTGTATATCCCCTACAGTGTTGCAATAAAATTTGCAACACAGATTAAGGACACAGATTAAGCCTAGTCCTGGACTAAAAACCAAAGTCACTGGAAAATCACAATTGAAAGTGCTATATAGTCCAGGACTGTGTCCAGGAAACCGGCCCATATTATTGCAATACGAAGACATAACTGGCACCAATCTGATTCAATTACAGTCTCCTGGGACAGTTGAGGTCAACATCTATCACATAACGTCATAACATCATTATAATACTGAAATACAGATGGAGAACAGATCCCTCTAAAATATTTAATAACCTACTAGACTACTGTCCTGCTGTATGGATAATTTGACTGGCACCCCCTAGTGGTGTACTGGGCTCCCTACACACACAGACCATGATTCAGCAGCTCTTTTGAAAATACAATATCATTCTCCCAGCAAGCAGCTCCAGCTGTATTTTAAATATCTGGCATAAAGGTACCTGAAGGAAATAACTATCAGTGGATGTGTCTTATGGGCCCTGGTCAAAAGTTGTGCACTATAAAGGGAATTATTTTTTACATTTATTTCACCTTTATTTAACCAGGTAGGTTAGTTGAGAACAAGTTCTTATTTAAAACTGCGACCTGGCCAAGATAGAGCCAAGCAGTGCGACACAAACAACAACACTGAGTTACACATGGAATAAACAAACATACAGTCAATAATAATACAGTCTATATACAGTGAATGTTATTTGGGATGCATATTCTGCACATTTGAATTATGAGGCAAACTAATCCAGGAAACACGTCTAACCATTAAGTATAGCCTTCAGAGGCAGTGGCAGTGGCAGTAGGGGGTCTGGTCTCTAGCCCACTGTTTCATACATCTTCTACTACAGGCTTAGCACAAACTCACATTGGGATAATAATGGGTCTTGCTTTGGTGCTACATGTGAGAACATTATTCACATATATTGTGATATTGTTTTGCTTTCAATCCAAATCAATCATTATAACCAACCAGCAGTGAATAAAAAGTAAAATTGTATTGCAAATTGGTTTGGTAATTTATAATTATTATTGTAAATTAGAAGATCTTTAAAAAAAACTAAATAAGAGCAAGGTAAGTCACATGTAAAACTAAGGTAAGTACACCTGGTGAACACGTGTTAATGGATACGATTACTGTAGCAGAATTATGAGGACAACTGTGCAGAATGTATTCTGTGCATATAGGCTGCGTTTACACAGACAGCTCAATTCTGATTTTTTTTCTTCACTAATTGCTCTTTTGACCAATCAGATCAGCTCTGAAAAAGATCTGATGTGAAAAGTCAAAAGACCAATTCGTGGGAAAAAATATCGGATTTGTGCTGCCTTAGGTCAATCCACCAATCGGCGGTACGATGTATAGTTTAAAGCAGCAATCAGCAGTAGGAACAATAACAAAGCGCTTTCCGCGTACCTGTTTCGTTAAAAAGCTGACTGATGGGGCTGGACAACCATTCAAATTCATAGACAGAGTTATGGATTCAAGGTCTGAGCATCCATGATATCACAATTATAGTTGTAACCATGTTTTGAGGCTACATCGTTTTTGTTTACATTAACTGTGTTTACAGACATTGCAGTAAAACAAGTTTATATTTTGGGTTCTGATGGGGTATGACAGTTGAACTAATCTCATATGAGGCATTTATAAGATATACTCTTCAAGAATCAATGGGTAGGGTTACATATCATTAATGTATACGTCCAAAAATGGATCTAGCAACTGCTGATTGCCCCTTCAACATTCACTTGATTGATTAGAACATTAACTACAGCCAAGTTTGTAACTTAGTGGGCTTATTTAAGCTACTTGTTTAATAAATAAAATCATGTTGGAAAACCGTTATATGCTGGACTCTATCTGTGTAAAAAAAAAGAATCTAATAAAGTTAAGAATGGCTATTTTCTACCAGAATAAATACATATCAAATAAATATAGTGTGTATTCAATACTACACCGATACTTTTTGGAGACTGACCTGCGAGTCTTCGATCCCTGACATTTTTCCATAGTAGATCCCAGGCTTTCGACGTGGAATCGCGCAGCGTCTCACTGAAACACCGCCGCAGCTTCAGTTTCATCGATTTGCGCTTAGTTGTCATAGTAAATCCGTGTGTCCATCATAATAAAACAAATCCCGATACTCATGAACCCGTTATTGCGTCTTTCCTCTGAATGCGCCACCGCCGCGCTCGCGCCGATGCGTCTTCATCTGATTAGGACTGAGTTACAGTCGCAGAGTAGAGTGTAACCATTAATTAACCAGCCATACATTTGACCGAAGAACAGATACCTGTTCTGTATAAAGTATTCATCTTTGCCAAGTCCTTCAATTTAACGATATTTGATTCGGCATCCCCGGTGCCGGACAAAGCTAGGACCAGATGTGTGGTGTTTGAAGTTTCCACCACGGTGACGGTCAGTCTATACTCACAGATAGACTACTCTAGCTGCTCTCTCTCCCTCCCTTTATCTTTCACCCCTCCACTTCCCTCCCTCCCTTCTTCCCTCTCACTCACCAGGCTACACTCACTTTCACTACACTATACAGAGCTTTCACTCTTGTGAATAAGAAGTAATAAACATGGAATGTTTCAGAAAATGTGAAATTAGGGCTACATCAAAATGGATTTTTAGAGATGTTGGGTTTTATGTTAAAAAGAAAAGTGAGTTAAAATGAAGTGTATTTTTCTTTCTGATACACAAACTTATCAGAGGTCAAACCCCCTTGAAGGAGAGGAAAGTTAAGCCTTGTGACTTTGCTGTGTCAATATCACACCAGACATCATAGTGACTTTGCTGTGTCAATATCACACCAGACATCATAGTGACTTTGCTGTGTCAATATCACACCAGACATCATAGTGACTTTGCTGTGTCATCATACATCATAGTGACTTTGCTGTGTCAATATCACACCAGACATCATAGTGACTTTGCTGTGTCAATATCACACCAGACATCATAGTGACTTTGCTGTGTCAATATCACACCAGACATCATAGTGACTTTGCTGTGTCAATATCACACCAGACATCATAGTGACTTTGCTGTGTCAATATCACACCAGACATCATAGTGACTTTGCTGTGTCAATATCACACCAGACATCATAGTGACTTTGCTGTGTCAATATCACACCAGACATCATAGTGACTTTGCTGTGTCAATATCACACCAGACATCATAGTGACTTTGCTGTGTCAATATCACACCAGGTATCATAGTGACTTTGCTGTGTCAATATCATAATAAGTTCAACTCCAGATATTATCGTGACAACAACCAGTTCAGTCTGCAGTAGCCTACTCAACGTTTTTCATATATAAAAGTAAAAAATGCTTTATCGAGATAATCAGGGTGCCATGAGTAGAAGTAGACAGTGTAGAAGAAGTGCAATATCTGTCTTATTCCCTGTTCAGCCCATGTTTGACCTGAGCCTTATAATGTCAACCTAGCTGAACTTCAGCAGACAGTTATGCAGTAATATAATTCTCTCAGATCTATAATACACAAGGACCAGCTGGACACTGACAGACAGCTTCTATAATAGATAGTCCTGCCTCCTGACCTGAACTGTGCTGTAACCCCCCCACACCCCCCCCTCTCTCCCTAACTCTTCCCTCTATTTCCCTCTCTCTCTCCCTCTCTCTCCCTCTCTTTCCCCCTCTCTCTCCCTCACGTTCCCCCTCTCTCTCCCTCTCTGTCTCCCCCTCACTCTCCCTCTCTCTCCTCCCTCTCCCTATCTCCCCCTCACTCTCTCCCTCACTCTCTCCCTCACTCTCTCCCTCTCCGCGTCCAGCTGGGATAACATTACTTAATTTCCACCAGGACATTCACCGCTCATTGCTCTTCCCTGGTATAGGGTTCAGGCTGGTGATTTACACCGCAGGGTCAGCACCAGGCTATATCTTACTGGAGAACAACACACTGGAGGGTCAGCACCAGGCTATATCTTACTGGAGAACAACACACTGGAGGGTCAGCACCAGGCTATATCTTACTTGAGAACAACACACTGGAGGGTCAGCACCAGGCTGTATCTTACTGGAGAACAACACACTGGAGGGTCAGCACCAGGCTATATCTTACTGGAGAACAACACACTGGATGGTCAGCACCAGGCTGTATCTTACTGGAGAACAACACACTGGAGGGTCAGCACCAGGCTATATCTTACTGGAGAACAACACACTGGAGGGTCAGCACCAGGCTATATCTTACTGGAGAACAACACACTGGATGGTCAGCACCAGGCTGTATCTTACTGGAGAACAACACACTGGAGGGTCAGCACCAGGCTATATCTTACTGAAGAACAACACACTGGATGGTCAGCACCAGGCTGTATCTTACTGGAGAACAACACACTGGAGGGTCAGCACCAGGCTATATCTTACTGGAGAACAACACACTGGATGGTCAGCACCAGGCTATATCTTACTGAAGAACAACACACTGGATGGTCAGCACCAGGCTGTATCTTACTGGAGAACAACACACTGGAGGGTCAGCACCAGGCTATATCTTACTGGAGAACAACACACTGGATGGTCAGCACCAGGCTGTATCTTACTGGAGAACAACACACTGGAGGGTCAGCACCAGGCTATATCTTACTGGAGAACAACACACTGGAGGGTCAGCACCAGGCTATATCTTACTGGAGAACAACACACTGGAGGGTCAGCACCAGGCTATATCTTACTGGAGAACAACACACTGGATGGTCAGCACCAGGCTGTATCTTACTGGAGAACAACACACTGGAGGGTCAGCACCAGGCTATATCTTACTGGAGAACAACACACTGCTGCTCTCTCTATAAAGGCTAATAACTATGCTATGCATGGAACTCCTCAGCGGTGACCTGCTTGTTGCTATTTTCAGCTCCACTTGTCCATGCCCCATTGGGCAGAATGCCTGAAGGAACACACACGCACACAAGTACACACACTGAATTGACCCCGACCCTGATTATGAAACCCTTTACCAGCCAGAACAAAGGCTGTTGTTATCTCTGTAGAAGATTATGGCTAGACTGAGACAGACAGACAGACAGACAGACAGACAGACAGACAGACAGACAGACAGACAGACAGACAGACAGACAGACAGACAGACAGACAGACAGACAGACAGACAGACAGACAGACAGACAGACAGACAGACAGACAGACAGACAGACAGACAGACAGACAGACAGACAGACAGACAGACAGACAGACAGACAGACAGACAGACAGACAGACCCTACTAGAATCTGTAGTCAAATGTCTACTGTTTGCTGATGATCTGGTGCTTCTGTCACCAACCAAGGAGGGCCTACAGCAGCACCTAGATCTTCTGCACAGATTCTGCCAGAACTGGGCCCTGACATTAAATCTCAGTAAGACCAAAATAATGATGTTCCAAAAAAGGTCCAGTAGCCAGGACCACCAATACAAATTCCATCTAGACAACGTTGCCCTAGAGCACACTAAAAACTATACATACCTTGGCCTAAACATCAGCGCCACAGGTAACTTCCACAAAGCTGTAACGATCTTAGACAAGGCAAGAAGGGCCTTCTATGCCATCAAAAGGAACATAAAATTTGACATACCAATTAGGATCTGGCTAAAAATACTTGAATCAGTTATAGAACCCATTGCCCTTTATGGTTGTGAGGTCTGGGGTCTGCTCACCAACAAAGAATTCACAAAATGGGACAAACACCAAATGAAGACTCTGCATGCAGAATTCTTCAAAACTATCCTCCGTGTACAACGTAAAACACAAAATAATGCACGCAGAGCAGAATTAGGCCGATACCCGCTAATTATCATAATCCAGAAGAGCCGTTAAATTCTACAACCACCTAAAACGAAGCGATTCCCAAACCTTACATAACAAAGCCATCACCTACAGAGAGATGAACCTGAAAAAGAGTCCCCTAAGCAAGCTGGTCCTGGGGCTCTGTTCACAAACCCACCCCACAGAGCCCCAGGACAGCAACACAATTAGACCCAACCATATCATGAGAAAACAAAAATATTATTACTTGACACATTGGAAAGAATTAACAAAAAAACAGAGCAAACTACAATGCTATGTGGCCCTAAACAGAGAGTACACAGTGGCAGAATACCTGACCACAGTTACTGACCCAAACCTGAGGAAAGCTTTGACTATGTACAGACTCATTGAGCATAGCCTTGCTATTGAGAAAGGCCGCTGTAGGCAGACCTGGCTCTCAAGAGAAGACAGGCTATGTGCACACTGCCCACAAAATGAAGTGGAAACTGAGCTGCACTTCCTAACCTCCTGCCAAATGTATGGCAATATTAGAGACACATATTTCCCTCAGATTACACAGATACACAAAGAATTTGAAAACAACCCGATTTTGATAAACTCCCAAATCTACTGGGTGAAATACCACAGTGAGCCATCACAGCAGCAAGATTTGTGACCTGTTGCCGCAAGAAAAGGGCAACCAGTGATGAACAAATACCATTGTAAATACAGCCCATTATTATGTTTATTGATTTTCCCTTTTTTAGTTTAACCATTTGTACATCGTTACAACACTGTATATGTACATAACATGTATTACTCTTTTGGAACTTCTATGAGTGTAATGTTTACTGTTAATTTTTATTGTTTATTTCACTTTTGTATATTATCTGCTTCACTTGCTTTGGCAATATTGAACATATGTTTCCCATGCCAGAGAGAGAGATAAGGGGGAGGGAGGTGCAGAGAGAGGAAATATCAATAATCTCCTCTCTGACTCTCTGAATGTTTGTTTTGGACAAGCCACTCAAACCACTCTTCATCTCGTTGAGAAACATGCTCTCTCTCTTTCTCCATCTCCATCTCTCTCTCTCTCTCTCTCTTTCTCCATCTATCTCTATCTCTCTCTCTCTCTCTTTCTCCATCTCCATCTCTCTCTCTCTCTCTCTCTTTCTCCATCTATCTCTATCTCTCTCTCTCTCTCTTTCTCCATCTATCTCTATCTCTCTCTCTCTCTTTCTCCATCTCTCTCTCTCTCCCTCTCTCTCTCCCTCTCGCATGTTTACATTATGTGTGTGTGTGTGCGTGGGTGGGTGCATGTGTGTGTGTGTGTGTGTGTGTGCGTGCGTGGGTGCATGTGTATGTGTGGAATGTTGTCCGATCGGCGCAGTGAGAAAATCCCAGATGTGGAGAAGCTGATCTGCTCTGTGATTGGATGATGAGATCCCAGGCCACGCCCCCTCTACAGTCAGGGGATAACATTCCCAACCTAATGGAAACAAGACGCACCAGGGAACTCTCACGGCCCAGTCTCTCCCTCGCCCCACTCTTACAGGCCCATCTCACTCAAGCACTATACATTTCCCGGCCATATATTCCCAAGATGCTTTTTAATTTTTCCAGAGGAGCAACATGTGGTGTGTATGTGGGTTTAGATGACGGGTTAGGGCTTAGAGAGTACGAGTAGGGTTCTTAAGAAACAAACACACACACACACACACACCATGACGATGCCTGCTGCTAAAGTATGTACATTTCATATCATACTAGACTGTAATAGACTGTTAGTTTCAGGATTGTAATACTCAAAGGCCTACAAAGTGAAATGAAGAGAGAGAGTGTAACTGGCAAGCCAAGCTAACATGGCTATTGTTTCTTCACTGTTTAACAAGACGAGAATGACATGGCATGTAATGGCTCTGTTAGCCACTATAATCCATGGGAACCCATTTACTGTCTGCACCACCTGGCTTCTATTAGCACTGAACCCAACCCGCCCCCTCCCCACACACGCACACGCACATATGCATACACACACGCTTATGCACGGACACTCACACACACTAAGAGAAAGAGACGGAAGAGAAGAGGAGGAAAGGGGGTGGATTGATAATGTTTTGTGAAGGATAGATTTCATATGTTTGTCTAGCAAGATAAAGTGTGGGAGCCAGAGTATTAAACATGAATAACTGAACATACAAATGTCTGTATTTTCCTGTCTGTGTCTCTCTCTCTCGTTCATGTCTTTATCTCTCACTCTCTCCCCTCTTTCTCTTTTCTCTTTATTTCTCTCTCTCTCTGTCTCATCTCTCTCTTCTTTCCATCTCCCCCTCTCTCTCTCTCCCCCCTCCCCATTCTCTCTCTCCCCATCTCTCTCTCCCCTCTCTCTCTGTCTCTTTCAATTCAATCGCTCTCTCTGTCTCTCAATTCTCTCTCTCTGTCTCTCTCCCTCTCTCAGTTCTCTCTCTCTCCCCCTCTCTCTCTCTGTCTCTCAATTCTCTCTGTCTCTCTCTCTCTCTCTCTCTGTCTCTCTCAATTCTCTTTCTGTCTCTCTCCCTTCAATCTCTCTCTTCTCTCTCTCTCCCCCTCTCTCTCTCTCTATCTCTGAATTCTCTCTTTCTCTCTGAATTCTCTCTCTCAATTCTCTCTCTCTCCCCCTCTCTCTCTCTGTCTCTCTCAATTCAATCTTTCTCTCTGTCTCTCTCTCTCAATTCAATCTCTCTCTCTGTCTCTCTCTGAATTCAATCTCTTTCTGAATTCAATCTATTTCTGAATTCAATCTCTATCTCTCTCTATCTCTCTCTATCTCTGAATTCTCTCTTTATCTCTGAATTCTAAAGACGCTAAATCTCTGAATTCTGGTGTTTGTTCGATCTCTGCCATTTTCTGGCAACAGGTCACAAATCTTGCTGGCACCTGTGGAATTTCACCCTGTCTCTCTCAATTCAATATCTCTATCTTTCTCTCTGTCTCTCTCTCTCTCTCAATTCAATCTCTCTCTCTGAATTCTCTCTCTCTCTCTCTGAATTCTCTCTCTCCATCTCTCAATTAAATTCATTTTGCTTTATTGGCATGACGTGACAACGTACAGTACATATTTCCAAAGCTTACTTTGGATATTTACAATATGAAAATAATGAGAATCAAAATTGTCAACGGGACAACAGTAACAACAATAACCAAGGGTCATGTAGCGGCATTCCTCCTCCTCTTCTGAGGAGGAGTAGCGAGAAGGATCGGAGGACCAATGCGCAGCGTGGTAAGTGTCCATAACGTTTATTTTAAGACATAAACTGAAAACTATGAAATACAAAACAATAAACGTGAACATGAACGAAAACTGAAACAGTACCGTGTGGCAACAAACACTCACACGGAAACAAACACCCACAAACCAAAAGTGAAACCCAGGCTACATAAGTATGATTCTCAATCAGAGACAACTAACGACACCTGCCTCTGATTGAGAACCATACTAGGCCGAACACAAAAACCAACATAGAAAAACAAACATAGACTGCCCACCCCAACTCACACCCTGACCATATTAAAACAAATAATAAAATAACAGAACTATGGTCAGAACGCGACAGGTCAAAATAACCATACAATGAACAATAACAATAAGCAGACAGTAGAGGACACATGTGCAGGTTGATTGGTCTCTGCATGCAGAATTCAGAAGGAATTATTTTAGTATTTTTGGGGTTTACTGCCAGGACCCAGGTCTGGCAGTACTGCTCTAGCAGGTCCAGACTCTGCTGTAGGCCATGGGCTAAGGGTGATAGCAGGCATAGGTCATCTGCGAAGAGCAGGCATTTAAACTCTGAATTGTGGAGACTAACACCAGGAGCTGAGTATTTTTCTAGAATAGTGGCCAAATCTAATGTAAATATTGAAGAGTACAGGGCTCAGATTGCAACCCTGGTGAAGGTCCCGTCCCTGGTTAAAGACTTCTCTTCCTTTCTTGCCAATTTTGATGCTGCATGTATTGCCAGTATACATTCATTTTATTATGTTTTACCCCCTACACCATTTTCAATAACTTTGTAGAACAGTCCTGTATGCCAAATAGAATCAAATGCTTTTTGGAAGTCAATAAAGCAAGTGTTGTGTCTTTGGCTATGCCGGATTAAGTGATATGACATGCTATTCTATAAAATAATTTCTCTGTAATTCATTTTACCTGATTAAGCTAATCAGGTAATTGTAATTATCTAGAAAGTCGGGGCACCACGAAATACTGTTTATAGAGCTGTTATCTTCCGAGTAAACTCTCATTAAGAAGCTAAAATTATATTTAATCTTTTCACAAATAGTTTCATATTTAAACTTTTAAATTGCACAACAATTCCATGTGAATCTGATAACTGGAATGTGTAGACTTTCCAAGATACAGTTTATGTCATCCTATCATCAGTAATAATGTCTCAGATGCCAACTGATGTGACAATATATGAATTAAGTACCAACGCATATTTTCAACTGGTTGGATTACCGAAATATGGTTCAGTTTCCCACCTTTTGATGTTACCAGACTCTCTATGTTAACAAAGGGATTTTCAATAGTCACAGCGGTAGAGTAGAGAGAGGAAAAAGGGGAAAGGTATTTATGGGGGTCATAAACCTCCCCCAACAGGCCAACATCATGTCATAAGCATTGGGCTTGTACTCAAAACATTGTGCTATAAAGGAAGTTTAAATGTATAATACTACAGAACATATTTCCCAGGTTACTGTTCACACAAATGCCTCTGTAGTTGTTAGGGTCAAATTTGTCTCTGTTCTTAAAAATTGGGGTTATGAGTCCTTGATTCCAGCTGTCAGGACAGTAACCTACACTCAGGATCAAATTAAGCAGTTTTAATATAGCCAATTGACATTTTGCACTAGTGAGTTTGAGCATCTCATTTAGGATGCCATCAGGTCCGCATGCTTTTTTAAATTTGAGGGCCTGAAGTTTCTTATAGAGCTCCTGGTCAGTAAATGGGGAGTCCAATGGATTTCTATTGTCCTTTATAGCTTTTTCTAATCCATTCAACTTCTCATGAATTTGGCATTGGTCTGCGTTTGTGTCAATTTGAACGGTGTTGTAGAGTGTTTTAAAATGGGTTGTCCATGAGTCACCATTTGGTATCACTAATTCCTATGGTTTAGATTTTTTTAGTTATTTCAAATTTTGTCAGAGGTTGTTTGTGTTTCTGGACTCCTCAATTAGTGTCAGCTGCTTGCTGTTGTATTGTTCTTTTTTTGTTCTGAGTGTACGTTTATAGAGTTTTGATGAAGGCGTAATTCACCATTATTTGGGTCTCTGTGCTTTTGGTTGGATTTTACAATCTGAATCAAACCAGTTGTCATCTGTGGTCTTCTTTGTTTTGTTTTTTAGCAATTTAAGTTGTGCTTCTTTTGCCGTTTGATGTTGTAGATTGATGCCATATTTACTGTGAGTGAATGTGGTATCCATCTCAATTTTGGTTACTGGTTGCTTTCTGGTAATCTTCTGTGCTGTTTTGGGCCCATCTGTATGATTTTCTGATGTTGTACAGCTTACTGGGCTGTGAATGTGTGGTTGTTTCCATGTGGTTGTTTCCAGGAACAACGTAATTTGGCTGTGATCAGACAGAGGTGTTAGTGGCTTGACAGTGAATGAGCTCAGAGAGAAAGGGTCCATGTCTGTAATCATATAGTCCATTGTGCTGTAGCCAAGAGGTGAGCAATAGGTGAATCTCCCCAAGGAGTCCCACCGTAGTCTCTCTCTCTCTCTCTCTCTCTCTCTCTCTCTCTCTCTCTCTCGCTCGCTCGCCCTCTCTCTCTCTCTCTCTCTCTCTCTCTCTGTGCCTCTCTCTGTGCCTTTCTCTCTCTCTCTCTCGCTCGCTCTTTGTCTCCCTCTCTCTCTCTCTCTCTCTCTCTCTCAATGCAATCTCTCTCCCTGTCTCTCTCTCACTCTCTCGCTCGCAATTAAATCTCTCTCTCTGTCTCTCTCTCACTCTCTGCCCCTCTCTCTCTCTCTCTCTCTCTCAATGCAATCTCTCTCCCTGTCTCTCTCTCACTCTCTCGCTCTCAATTAAATCTCTCTCTCTGTCTCTCTCTCTCTCTGCCCCTCTCTCTCTCTCTCTCTCTCTCTCTCTCTCTCTCTCTCTCTCTCGCTCTTTGTCTCCCTCTCTCTCTCTCTCTCTCTCTCAATGTAATCTCTCTCTCTGTCTCTCTCTCACTCTCTGCTCCTCTCTCTCTCTCTCTCTCTCTCTCTCTCTCTCTCTCTCTCTCTGTCTGTCTCTCTCTTATTGCTCTTTGATTACTGAGTCACACACTGTAGTTGAATCCTCTGTAAAGAGGCATAACGTAGCCTTTTGTTATTAGAGGGTGTTGCTGTACCAATGTTACAGCAGTGTACAGGTGAAAGCACAGAGCTATGTAAAGCTCCTGCTGCATGCTTCCTCACAGCCAAGCTCCACTGGACAAACACACAGCCAGGAGAGGACAGACAGACTGACTGCCATTCAACAGAAATGGGGGTGGTCATGCTAGCTCTGTTGGCATGTCCCAGAGCAGAGTCCTGGGCTGTTAATGGCCATCCTGCCTCATTAACTCTGACTAAACCCTGTTTTCTCACAAATGCACCTTTTTCCCTATTCCAGAGCGCTTATCAAAAGTAGTGCACTATATAGGGAAGCGGGTGCATTTGTGACACAGTGCAGGCAGCATGGACTAACTGTTCACAATGGCACAATCAAACTACAGGATGGATTTATATTGGGTCATTCATTCTGGTAATGATGGGGATTTCGTGGCCATGCTCATGGTTTTATCCAGGATACAAGGCATCAGAAGTAACGTGGCATTTCAAATGACAAAAGCTTTAATACAACATTACTAATGGTTTCTAGTAGTAGTTTGAAGTAGTTGAAGTAGTTTCTCACATCTTCTGCGAAGCCTAATGAAGAAGAGTCTCTCTAATGACTGTATATATAGGAAAGAGTCTTTTTTAAACCTATGACCGTTTTTTCATCTGGCTGGTATGTGGCCTCACGAAACCACAAGTTACAATCCATCTTTCCCCGTGTGTAATGTTTCATTCTCTGGCCAGGCCAGGAGCTCTTTATAAAGCTACACATGACGACTGGCTAGTGAATATAACACATGATGTCATAGATCAGACCATGCTGGCCAATGAGAGGAGGGGGAGTGAGTAACAGTCTAATGACATGGTAACAGGTTTTCCAGGAGTTCCAAGTTCTGAGCGTAGTCACTATTGACACATCAACACAGTCCAGACCTGCTGTCTATTATAGTATTTTAAGGTCACAAAATGGATAAAAACACTGAATGTCCTGGCCACATTCACTGGAAAACACAAACGAACGCACACAGCGCCTTCACTAAATATATAGGCCACCTTGGAGAGAACACCTGTTTTCTATTGAGGCCACAGCAACGACATGCTTCATCCAGCCGGTGATCCTTCAGCCACTTCTCCATAACACTGTGGTTACTTCCCAACCAAATTAACCCCTATTTTCCTATGTAGTGCACTACTTTTAACCAGGGGCCATATGTCTCATGTCAAAGTAGTGCACTATGTAGGGAATATGTCATGTATTTCTGTATAGAATCTATAGATCTGTCCTGACATCTCTGTTCCAGTTCTGTCACTGGTCATCTTCTCCAACCGGGCCTAGTGAGTGCCCCCTCTTCCCCCTCGGTCCTCTTCCCCCTCGGTCCTCTTCCCCCTCGGTCCTCTTCCCCCTCTGTCCTCCTCCCCCTCGGTCCTCTTCCCCCTCGGTCCTCTTCCCCCTCTGTCCTCCTCCCCCCTCGGTCCTCTTCCCCCTCGGTCCTCTTCCCCTTCTGTCCCCCTTATGACCTTGACTGACGCCATACATAGATGTGATCATAAACGCATCAGTAAGATAGGGACTGTCTGAGTTCCACATGCTCGCCCTCACACTAAGTTGTGCCTACATTCTGCATGTGTTCTGTCTACGGTTCTACAGGTGATACCCCATTCTCCCTCATCATCAATCCTGTGTGTGTGTGTGTGTGTGTGTGTGTGTGTGTGTGTGTGTGTGTGTGTGTGTGTGTGTGTGTGTGTGTGTGTGTGTGTGTGTGTGTGTGTGTGTGTGTGTGTGTGTGTGTGTGTGTGTGTGTGTGTGTGTGTGTGTGTGTGCGTGCGCATGTGCATGTGCATGTGTGTGTGTGCCTGTACGTGTGTGTGTGCGTGTGCATGTGACGGCCTGGGAGTGTTCTGGTAGAGGAGCAGAGAAACTGCAGCGGCCTAGGGTCACTGGCAGAGGGAAAAGAGGGTGAGAAAGGAAATAGGATAAATGAGTTGAGGGTGGAAGAGGAAGAGAGAGGTTGCAGAGAGATTGAGAGGGGGAGGGGGAGAGAGAGGCTGGGGAGAGAGAGCGAGTGAGAGAGAGAGCAAGAGAGAGATAGTGAGAAAGAGAGAGTGAGAGAGAAGGAGGCCTCGGTTTGAGAAGGCAGCTGGGAGCAATGTGATGTGCCTCTGGTGGGACAGAGATGAGTCAAACAAAAATAAAAGACACATCTTCTGGATGATTATCACCAGCCTGGCCTGGAGTTATATAACAGGCACTGGAGTCATATGGACCCAGGACCCAGAGTAGTGATTTAGAATACTGTATATACTGACTGGGCTAGTACATACCTTGTTTTACACCAAGATGAATGATCACACTGACCACAGCAATGTTATGGGAGTCTGAGGGGAAGAAGCAGCTTGGCAGAATGCAGAACTTCACAGAGGTATTATTCCACATTATCTCTAATAGTGTTCCCAAGTTTTCTAATGTTCCTGATCTAGTGTTCCCTACTGTTCTAGGAATGGTCCCTGTGGCAACATCAATTGACTACACTCAGCTTCACCCAAGTTCATATTAATGGTGCAGAACTCTATAGTAGATCACATATAAACAAAACAGTTAGCATCCATTAGATTAGGAAACCTCCAAAAGAGCATTTCTACTCACAACTATTCGCTGCAAATGAATATACTAGGGTATAGCCTGATCTGACGTGAGGATGACATGTTGGGGTGTAATCATGAGGAGGAGGACTCCATAGTTAACCAGTCAGTCAGTCAGTACTCTGTAGAGTTGATCAAAGCAGCAGCCTGACAGTAGAGTCAATAGGACCAGCAGGATGCCTCAAGTCCTAAACAAGGTGAAATTGAAGAGTGAAGAGGAAGTAAACTAAAGAAGAAAGACGGTTTTAAAAAGAGTCTTAAAGATACGTCCTTTTTCCTGGTGAGGGAAGTCAGCCAGATTGTTGAATGCTTTGCCCTGGAGTCATTCACAGAGAGGTGTGAGGAACGCAGTGTCTTAATAACCAAATGGAGCCTTCAGACACGGAGAGTCTTATTAAGAGAATGAACCCTTTCCAAACACTTCTTCCTTTGTTTTCACAGAACCACAGAATAACTGGCTTTAGATTGTACCAGTCAGTGTGTGTGTGTGTGTGTGTGTGTGTGTGTGTGTGTGTGTGTGTGTGTGTGTGTGTGTGGTCTAGGACAGTGATAGACAGTTCTAGGGCACTGCAGTGTCCTGTCCCATCACTGTGAGAGGGCATGTCAGCCAAGGTGATGTTTACCATAACAAAACACCCGGACGGTTATTAAAGCTGCAGGTTACAGGCCACGTCTGAACGGCACAGCGGCTAAGTGCAACTGCTATTTTCTTGCACTGCGTCACATCTCCATCTCCATCTCACTCTCTCCATCTCCTTCTCTCCATCTCCATTTCTCCATTCTTCTAGTTCCCTCTCTCTAGCTCTCTCTCCATCTCTCTATAGTTCCCTCTCTCTAGCTCTCTCTCTCCATCTCCCTCTCTCCCTCTCTCTAGTTCCCTCTCTCTAGCTCTCTCTCTCCATCTCCCTGTCTCCATCTCCCTCTCTCCATCTCCCTCTCTCCCTCTCTCCCTCTCTCCCGCTCCCTCTCTCCAGTTCCCTCTCTCTAGCTTCCTCTCTCCATCTCCCTCTCTCAATCTCCCTCTCTCCAGCTCCCTCTCTCCAGCTCCCTCTTTCCATCTCTTTCCATCTCCCTGTCTCCCTCTCTCCATCTCCATCGCTCTCGTGAAGTGTTGGTAAAATGTTGGTAAAACTAACCAAACTGTCCCTTAACCTGTCCTTCTGGGAGTTGAGGGAAAACAAGCAAACACAAATATTCTGGATTGTTTTAAAAATTTAGTGGGGCAGAATCGTCTGGCGTTTAAAAACCTTTTAGTTGGGCAGAAAGGTCTGTTGTTTAAAAACATTATAGTGGGCAGAAAGGTCTGGGGTTTAAAAACATTATAGTGGGCAGAAAGGTCTGGGGTTTAAAAACATTATAGTGGGCAGAAAGGTATGGGGTTTAAAAACATTATAGTGGGCAGAAAGGTCTGGGGTTTAAAAACATTATAGTGGGGCAGAAAGGTCTGGGGTTTAAAAACATTATAGTGGGCAGAAAGGTCTGGGGTTTAAAAACATTATAGTGGGCAGAAAGGTCTGGGGTTTAAAAACATTATAGTGGGCAGAAAGGTCTGGGGTTTAAAAACATTATAGTGGGCAGAAAGGTCTGGGGTTTAAAAACATTCTAGTGGGCAGAAAGGTCTGGGGTTTAAAAACATTCTTGTTGGACAGAAAGGTCTGGGGTTTAAAAACATTCTTGTTGGACAGAAAGGTCTGGGGTTTAAAAACATTCTAGTGGGCAGAAAGGTATGGGGTTTAAAAACATTATAGTGGGCAGAAAGGTCTGGGGTTTAAAAACATTATAGTGGGCAGAAAGGTCTGGGGTTTAAAAACATTATAGTGGGCAGAAAGGTCTGGGGTTTAAAAACATTCTAGTGGGCAGAAAGGTCTGGGGTTTAAAAACATTATAGTGGGCAGAAAGGTCTGGGGTTTAAAAACATTCTTGTTGGACAGAAAGGTCTGGGGTTTAAAAACATTCTAGTGGGCAGAAAGGTCTGGGGTTTAAAAACATTATAGTGGGGCAGAAAGGTCTGGGGTTTAAAAACATTATAGTGGGCAGAAAGGTCTGGGGTTTAAAAACATTATAGTGGGCAGAAAGGTCTGGGGTTTAAAAACATTATAGTGGGCAGAAAGGTCTGGGGTTTAAAAACATTATAGTGGGCAGAAAGGTCTGGGGTTTAAAAACATTATAGTGGGCAGAAAGGTCTGGGGTTTAAAAACATTATAGTGGGCAGAAAGGTCTGGGGTTTAAAAACATTATAGTGGGTCTGGGGTTTACAGAAAGGTCTGGGGTTTAAAACATTATAGTGGGGCAGAAAGGTCTGGGGTTTAAAAACATTATAGTGGGCAGAAAGGTCTGGGGTTTAAAAACATTCTAGTGGGCAGAAAGGTCTGGGGTTTAAAAACATTATAGTGGACAGAAAGGTCTGGGGTTTAAAAACATTATAGTGGGCAGAAAGGTTTGGGGTTCTTAAAAACATTCTAGTGGGCAGAAAGGTCTGGGGTTTAAAAACATTCTAGTGGACAGAAAGGTCTGGGGTTTAAAAACATTATAGTGGACAGAAAGGTCTGGGGTTTAAAAACATTATAGTGGGCAGAAAGGTCTGGGGTTTAAAAACATTATAGTGGGCAGAAAGGTCTGGGGTTTAAAAACATTATAGTGGGCAGAAAGGTATGGCGTTTAAAAACATTATAGTGGGCAGAAAGGTCTGGGGTTTAAAAACATTATAGTGGACAGAAAGGTCTGGGGTTTAAAAACATTATAGTGGGCAGAAAGGTCTGGGGTTTAAAAACATTATAGTGGGCAGAAAGGTATGGCGTTTAAAAACATTATAGTGGGCAGAAAGGTCTGGGGTTTAAAAACATTATAGTGGACAGAAAGGTCTGGGGTTTAAAAACATTATAGTGGGCAGAAAGGTATGGCGTTTAAAAACATTATAGTGGGCAGAAAGGTCTGGGGTTTAAAAACATTATAGTGGGCAGAAAGGTATGGCGTTTAAAAACATTATAGTGGGCAGAAAGGTATGGCGTTTAAAAACATTATAGTGGACAGAAAGGTATGGCGTTTAAAAACATTATAGTGGGCAGAAAGGTATGGCGTTTAAAAACATTATAGTGGACAGAAAGGTATGGCGTTTTCCCATATATGCTTGGAGTTTCCGCTCAACATGAGAACATAGCAACAGATATACATCAGTATAGATTTTAAAGGCCATAAGCTCTGGTCAGGAGACTACACATATAATACATTCAGGTCACACAGGCCATGGTTCAGAGAGACGAGAATTTAAGCCTCCGTCTGACTTGTGTTTCTCCTCACCTCTACCCAGAGATCTGACCACCCTAACCTCTACCCTAGACAGTGCTCAAATGTGGTTTGGGTACATATGTACGTGGTGTGTTTAGTCACATGCGGGGCTTTTTGGGATATGGGCCTAGAGAGGTTTCCTCGGCTGGACTATGTCACTATAGTGAGGTGGACTGGTGCTATGTTATAGGCTGTGTTCCAAATGGCACCCTTTTCCCTTTATAGAGCCCATATGGCTCTGGTCAACATTAGTGGACTATATAGGGAAAGGGTGCCATTTGGGACATAACCATAGATTCTGAAGACCATCTGGTCCAGTAACATGACATCATGCAGTCTATTCAGTCTCTACGGTACGGCTGTCAAATATAGGCAGAGAATATCAGCGCTCAGAGTTAGCGTCATCTCTTTACGTCATCATCATCATCCTACTCACAGTTATTACCCTGACTGTGGCGGCGTCTCAAATCGCACCCCATTCCCTGTGTTGTGCACTACTTTTCACCAGTGTCCCATATGTGCTATGGTCAAAAGTAGTGCACTATATAGGGAGTAGGGTGCCATTTGGGACATAAGCTGTGTTTCTATTGAAGACAGATGTTCCGTTAACTACGCTTCTCTTATTGTAGGTGATTCTGACCACATCAGATTGACTTTGACACAGACTTTTGTCTGTCTTATTTCAGCCAGCATATGGTTGTAAAAGGGAGATGGCATGTCGAGATTCTTGTGGGTAAATATGTACTCTATTAAAGCAGAGATGGCAGAAACACACTGTACTCAAATATGACATCAACAGGACCATAGGGAAGGAAATGTCTTGGTTGTGTTGACAAATAGTTACTGAAGTCATCAACAAGGTAAATACCACATAAAGCCCATAGATTTACAACCATTAGCAGTGATACGTCACTCTAGATTACCCTGGTATGAGTGGTGATCAGTCACAGAGCACTTCATAAATCACAGCCAGACCACACAGCAGACATTCCTACCTATAGGTGAGAGTGATGGAATGTGAACAGGGTCTCCTGTACATTACTGACATACCCCCTGGTACTCCCCATTACCCCTCCTGATCATAGAGTTCATGTGAGAGTGGAACCTGAGACTAAAATGGCATCGTCCCATAATCCCCCAGCTGCCCCCAGGGCCAAAACACGACAAATAGTTCCCTCAGCAGTAACTATGTAGTACTAGTAACAATGATCTGGCGTGCCTCCTAATTTTATCTGTGTCCCACCAAGCCAGGCAGTCAGTATAAATAGGCCTTTAAAAGAAGAGCCTGACAGGCTGTGTCGGGAGGGACATTCTCTAGACACAGCTGGGGAGTGAAACCTGGACCCTGGCTGGCACACCTGTCCCCATCCGTCACTCACAACCCCATTGTCTCACAGCAACAGCCGTACCATCCTACAGAACAAGACCACAGCACTAGCAGGCAAGCCTTATGTGACGTACTGGTTTTGAAACCATGCAGGTCTTATGTGTAAGCCCACTGAGCTAAAGTCCAGGCATTGGCTAATGCAAGACTTCAGGTCTCATGCAAGGTTACTGGTCACCCGAGAAAGGTTCACTCAACCACCTCTGTTACACTTGGAATGCTCCCTGAATGACAACAGACCCTGGACTAACAGAGAAGACCCTGGCCTAACAGAGCATATCCTGGCCTAACAGAGCATACCCTGGACTAACAGAGCAGACCCTGGACTAACAGAGCATACCCTGGACTAACAGAGCAGACCCTGGCCTAACAGAGCATACCCTGGACTAACAGAGCAGACCCTGGACTAACAGAGCATACCCTGGACAAACAGAGAAGACCCTGGACTAACAGAGCATACCCTGGCCTAACAGAGCATACCCTGGACTAAAAGAGCAGACCCTGGCCTAACAGAGCATACCCTGGATGAACAGAGAAGACCCTGGACTAACAGAGAAGACCCTGGACTAACAGAGCATACCCTAGACTAACATAGAAAACCCTGGACTAACAGAGAAGACCCTGGACTAACAGAGCATACCCTGGCCTAACAGAGCATACCCTGGACTAAAAGAGAAGACCCTGGACTAACAGAGCACACCCTAGACTAACAGAGAAAACCCTGGACTAACAGAGCATACCCTGGACTAACAGAGCATACCCTAGACTAACAGAGCATACCCTGGAATAACAGAGCATACCCTGGACTAAAGGAGAAGACCCTGGACTAATAGAGCATACCCTGGACTAACAGATCATACCCTGGACTAACAGAGAAGTCCCTGGACTAACAGAGCAGACCCTGGACTAACAGAGCAGACCCTGGACTAACACAGCATACCCTGGACTAACAGCGCATACCCTGGACTAACAGAGCAGACCCTGGACTAACACAGCATACCCTGGACTAACAGCGCATACCCTGGACTAACAGAGCAGACCCTGGACTAACACAGCATACCCTGGACTAACAGCGCATACCCTGGACTAACAGAGCAGACCCTGGGCTAACAGAGAAGAGTGTCAGGCCAACAGTGCTGAGAATTAAAACTGTCCTGCAGCGAGAACCATCTGAAGACAATCTAATAACAGTGGCTATGTCCCAAATGGCACTGTATTTTTTAAATTATTTTCCCTCATATAGTATTCCCTCATATAGTGTGCTACTTTTGAACAGAGCAATATATAGGTTCTAGTTAGGGCACATGCCAAATCCAACACAGCCTTGTGAAACATGTACACATGAAAAAGCCTTACCTGCACCTGCATTGGTCATCTTACTGCACATCTGTAAAGAAGAGAAACAGACAATGGTGAGTCAGACAACAACAGAGTTTACTGCAGCCCTCAATACCACTCTAACTGCATGGCTGTCACAAACAACAACAAAACAGATTGGTTGAAGAATACACAGCTTTTCAAAATGTTATAAATACTAGTGTTATACAACTCAGGTGTCTGTGGCATCCTAATAATGCCACAAAGTATATATTCAGGGATGAGAGGCGTATTGAACTGAATTGTATCCTAGTAATGCCACAGAGGATATATTCAGGGATGAGAGGAGTATTGAACTGAATTGTATCCTAGTAATGCCACAGAGGATATATTCAGAGAGGTGAGGAGTATTGAACTGAATTGTATCCTAGTAATGCCACAGAGGATATATTCAGAGAGGTGAGGAGTATTGAACTGAATTGTATCATGGTAATGACACAGCCATAAAAGTAAAGGGTTAATGACTGATCTATATGGCTGCTGACTGCTTTACTGTGTTGCCATAGAGACCTGATGGCTGGTTCAATATGGACAGCTGGCTCATGTTTGTACATCGCTTAAGTATTTATAACATCCACTATCTAGTGTTATTAGACCAATTTAGACAAACCACATGGTTTTAATCCCAAATGGCATCCTATTCTCTATAAAGGGGAAATACTGTTGACCAGGGTGCACTACAACATGGTGCTTTTCCATTGAGGCTTACCACCACACCAGTGAGTCGCCAGTGTTTTATGTTAATGTAAACTCGCGTATTATTGTGTTTCCATCAGGAGTGTGTCACTAATGACTTGTGGTGAGCTTTATCTTCAACCTCTGCATCATTAAAATCCAATCAAATCAAATTGTATTAGTCACATGTGCCGAATACAACAGGTGAAATGCTTACTTACAAGCCCCTAACCAACAATGCAGTTTACAGTTTTTTCCAACTGCTTACACACAAAATATTTTCATGTCACACGATTTTTGAAACCTCTCACTCAAAGTGCAAAACTACACACCAAATATCCAAAACCATAAGCTATTTCTCAGCCTTTGACTCAGTTGTCAATTGCATAAAACACTTTTTTCAAAACACTACACACAATTATCTACCTAAAACACAAAAATCGAACAGGAAGTGACTTGCTTTCCTTTTCCAAACACAACCAATCAAAATGCTACACTTATTCACCAGGTCACACACACACACTCCTCACATGTGCAAACACTAATAGCTTAACTGATCACTAACCAATCACTGCTTTACTGTAGTATAGGCCTATAAATAGGTCAAAGGTCAGATTACCTGTTTTGAACAATGGATGCCAACAATGGACAGAGAGCAAGAGGAGTAGGAGGGAGAGGAAGAGGACGAGGGCAAAGAAGAGAAGGAAGGAGAGCCATCTCTGATGAGACTAGGGCAAAACTTGTTGATCATGTGATCAACCATGGTTTGACCATGAGAGAGGCTGGACTGAGAGTCCAGCCCAACTTGAGTCGATTTACAGTGGCGTCCATAATTCGAACCTTCAGAAATGAGAACAGGTATGCAACTATCTAATGACTATTTTAGCATTACAGCAATGTACTGTAAAATACGTACGACTGCATAGTAAATAAACATAAACATTTGTAACTCTAAGCCATCCATTTACTGCACTGCATTGAATGAATGAGGTTGGTTATTATGCTGTACTACATTTTTTTGTACATTGTTTACAGTTCCTATGCTGAACACATACTGTGGTTTGAATTCTGTACAGAGTGGAAAGGCAAAGACATCATGGAGGACGAGGACGCTTGTTTACAGATGCCATGCGGTAGCAGAGAGAACATTCTATGACTAGGGTGGCTGGAGTCTTTACAATTTTTAGGGCCTTCCTCTGACACTGCCTGGATTAGAGTTCCTGGATGGCAGGAAGCTTGGCCCCGGTGATGTACTGGTCCGTACACACTACCCTCTGTCGTGCCTTGCGGTCGGAGTCCGAGCAGTTGCCATACCAGACAGTGACGTGCCCAGTCAGGATGCTCTCGATGGTGCAACTGTATAACCTTTTGACGATCTGAGGACCCATGCCAAAACTTTTCAGTTTCCTGAGGGGGGATAGGTTTTGTCGTGCCATCTTCTCGACTGTCTTAGTGTGCTTGGACCGTGATAGTTTGTTGGTGATGTGGACATCAAGGAACTTGAAGCTCTCAACCTGCTCAACTACAGCCCCGTCGATGAGAATGGGGGTGTGCTCAGTCCTCCTTACCCTGTAGAACACAATCATCTCCTTTGTCTTGATTACGCACCACACGGCCAAGTCTCTGACCTCCTCCCTATAGGCTGTCTCGTCGTTGTCGGTGATCAGGCCTACCACTGTTGTGTCATTGGCAAATGTAATGATGGTGTTGGAATCGTGACTGGCTGTGCAGTCATGAGTGAACAGGGAGTAAAGGAGGGGACTGAGCACGCACTCCTGAGGGGCCCCTGTGTTGAGGATCAGCGTGGTGGAAATGTTGTTACCTACCCTGACCACCTGGGGATGGCCAGTCAGGAAGTCCAGGATCCAGTTGCAGAGTGGTGGTTTCTTCCTTGCTGAGCAGCCTTTCAGGTTATGTCGATATAGGACTCGTTTTACTGTGGATATAGATACTTTTGTAGCTGTTTCCTCCAGCATCTTCACAAGGTCCTTTGCTGTTGTTCTGGAATTTCTCACCAAAGTACATTATTCTCCAGGAGTCAGATTCCTTCCTGAGCGGTATGACGGCTGCGTGGTCCCATGGTGTTTATACTTTGTCTTCAGAGAAAATATATTGTGATATTAGAGGTCAGCTGTTGGTTGTGCAGCGCCATGGGTGGCTGAATAGGATTTTTCCCACAGCCGGAATAGTGCACTATATAGAGAATAAGGTGCTATTTGGGATGTACCCATGGTAGAGCAGCCTACAGTATGAGGAAACACATATTACAAATATTATCCTCTGTCCAACAGCAGAGGAGTGAGGTGGTTAACAGGTGGAGACATACAGACAATATTCGGTCTCAGGCAGAACACAATGAGGTGAAGGGACTGATGTTGTTACCAAAGTATCCCTGCTTATTGACTGTGAGATTCAGCATAAGAGGGTTGAATTGTATTATTACATTTCTGTCCTCTTCAGTCATAGGGTTGGATAATGGTGTTGATGTGAGCCATGACCAGCCTTTCAAAGCACCTCATGGCTACAGATGTGACTGCTATGGGTTGGTAGTCATTTAGGCAGGTTACCTGAGTGTTCTTGGGCACAGGGACTATGGTGGTCTGCTTGAAACATGTTGAAAATGTCAGTGGAGACACTTGCCAGTTGGTCAGCGCATGCTCGCAGTACACGTCCTGGTAATCCGTCTGGCCCTGTGGTCTTAAAGGTCTTACTCACATCGGCTGCGGAGAGCGTGATCTCACAGCCGTCCAGAACAGCTGGTGCTCTCGTGCATTTTTCAGCTGGTGCTCTCGTGCATTTTTTTTTTAGCTAGTTTGGTAGGCTCGTGTCACTGGTCAGATCTCGGCTGTGATTCCCTTTGTAGTCTGTAATGGTTTGCAAGCCCTGCCACATCCGACGTCAGAGCCGATGTAGTATGATTCGATCTTAGTCCTGTACTGACACTTTGCCTGTTTGATGGTTCGTCGGAGGGCATAGCGGGATTTATTATAAACTTCCAGTTTAGAATCCCGCTCCTTGAAAGTGGTAGCTCTAGCCTTTAGCTCAGTGCAGATGTTGCCTGTAATCCATGGCTTCTGGTTGGGGTATATATGTACGGTCACTGTGGGGACGACGTCATCGATGCACTTATTGATGAAGCCAATAGCTGATGTGCTGTACTACTCAATGCCATAGGAAGAATCCCGGAACATTTTCCAGTTTGTGCTAGCAAAACAGTCCTGTAGCTTAGCATCTTCTTCATCTGACCACTTTTTTATTGACTGAGTCACTGGTGCTTCCTGCTTTAATTTGTGGTTGTAAGTAGGTATCAGGAGGATAGAATAGGAAGACAGTTTCTTTGTGGGAAGGTGTTAAAGTTCACTGTCTAAACTCTAAACTGACGTGTGTTAACATAATAGATCTAATAACAGGCTCTGACCCACAACTACAAATAAAGCTGTGATGAAAATTAGCCTACTAGAACTGACTGAATGGCCCCAATGGAGATACCAGTTTGTTTACTCAAAGGGCTTCAAAGACTATCCTAGACTTATTTCTGTCACTCGACAGCCCGGATAAAGTCCTGTTAGTGTCCTTCCATTTTCCTCTTCACTGGTTTAGTTATACCCATGGACCTAGAAAGACATTGCATCATTGGATATGTACCATTGTGGCATCTGTGAGAGCATGGGCATCGCACCATTGAGGCGGCCATCTCCATTTTGAAGTAGTAGATTTTCTTCTACTATGAGTTGTCAAACAAACAAAGGGTGCACACTCCCACCTGGAGAGTGTTGTTTGAAAAGGTATGAAGCCATGGTTGGCTATTTACTGACACCTGCAGTTATGGAATGTTTCCTCATGACTCTAATGCATTGGCTGATCCCTCCAGGTAACCTGTATGGAATTATGTGATCCTTCCTTAACCCCTAGGAAGTCTCTCCCAGCTAACACCTTCAAAATGTTGAAAGTCCTCAACAGCACTGCTCAAGCTAAAACAGGCCTTTGGGCTCTAGAGTCGTCTATCAAAGGTTATACCACACCGCTTCAATTCTGAGCAATCACCACGTTGGGTTATGGGTTAGAGGTCAGGTGACAAGACACAGAAAGAAGACAGCCCTATCAGGGAGCTACCTCTGCTACAACAACCAAGATTTTTATATGGACTGACATGTCTGGTCTTTAGTGATTGATAACTGGTCTGGTCTACCTGTCTACTGCAGTGACTAAATAAATCAACTAGTTCAGACAAAACAAGTGGAAAACATTTGTAACAGACTATGGGACATGTCCATGCTTTCTAATAGTACTCTCTGAGATGCTGTTATACATTGTAGCTGGCAATGGGATGCCGTACAAAGCTCACACGAGATCTGTAAGGAATTACATAATCCCCATCATGCATTTCTTTACATCCCCAATGAACAATGTTGACGTTTGTGTTTGACTTTTCCCTGCGTTTCTCAACTCCCCCCCCTTCCCCCCTGTGGTCTATGTAGAGTACACTCTCAACCCAACACAGAGCCCTGTGGTCTATGTAGAGTACACTCTCAACCCAACACAGAGCCCTGTTGTCTGTCTAGGATACATCCAAAATTGCAGAAGTAGTGCACAATACAGGGAATAGGGTTGCATTTGGGATGGATTTAATAGTCCTGAACACACCCAACCCCACAGAGTGAAGTCTGAGGTTACCCCACCAATCATTCATTGTGGTTCATTGGCATGCGCGACTAACCTGAATCACATTTGTTCACAGAGAAAGACAGAGAACCCCAAACCCATGACCGATATTATATAACCAGACCTATAGTTGTATATGGTTGCCTCCAAAATGGCACCCTATTACTTACATAGTGCACTACTTTGGTCAGAGCCCAATGGGCCCAAGTCAAATGTAACGCACTATATTGGGAATGAGTTGTCATGTGGGACGCAGTTATATGTAACGATCCAGGCCTCTCATCATAGCTCAGGGCAGGGTAGGATGGATGAGGTCTCTCCACGGCCATTACTCTTCTGTGACTTCTAACAGCACATCTCCAGAGACTTCCTCTAGGCCTCTACGCCAAGGCATAGCCATGATCCACAACCCCTAACTCATAACACGTAACTATGAGCTGAACTCACAGGACTGAACCCATCTCTCTCCACAACATTCAGATAGTTGTCTCGGTTGTAAAATAAAACCTCACACCTACAATCTATGTCCCTGGGAAAATAACCCTAGTTTTACTCAAAGTCTAAGAAAAAATAAGGGATAGAAAGAGATCATTGGGCATCTGCTCTGCTCCTCGTCAGATGTGGTCTCAATAGATCAGCCAGTAGGCCAGTAGACCAGCCAGTAGGCCAACCAGTAGACCAGCCAGTAGACCAGCCAGTAGGCACCAGTAGACCAGTAGACCAGCCAGGAGACCAGTATACCAGCCAGTAGACCAGTAGACCAGTAAGTAGGCCAGTAGACCAGTCAGTAGACCAACCAGTAGACCAGTAGACTACCCAGTAGACCAGTAGACCAGCCAGTAGACCAGTAGACCAGCCAGTAGACCAGCCAGCACACCAGCCAGTAGACCAGTAGACCAGTCAGTAGACCAGCCAGTAGACCAGTAGACCAGTCAGTAGTCCAACCAGTAGACCAGCCAGTAGACCAGTAGACCAGCCAGTAGACCAGTAGACCAGCCAGTAGACTAGTAGATCAGAAGACCAGTAGACCAGCCAGTAGACCAGTAGACCAGTCAGTAGACCAGCCAGTAGACCAGTAGACCAGTCAGTAGACCAGCCAGTAGACCAGTAGACCAGTCAGTAGACCAACCAGTAGACCAGCCAGTAGACCAGTAGACCAGTAGACCAGCCAGTAGACCAGTAGACCAGCCAGTAGACCAGTAGACTAGCCAGTAGACTAGTAGACTAGTAGATCAGTTGACCAGTAAAGCAGTAGACCAGCCTCATCCTTTGCCTCCTCTAGCCAACACCTGGACAGACACTATAACACCTGGCTATATTTAGAACACTGTCTCAATGGGTCACAACCAATAGGAAGACCTTCTATCATGTCAGAGGATCATTTCTAATTCATCCGTCACTGCTGCCTTTCTGGATGTGTGTCTGTCTGTGGGTCTTTTGATGCTTTGACCCTATGTCTGCCAGGACCATCAGACCAGCTCTGTCCTGCCAGGTTCTGAGGAGGAACTTTTCTCTATTTGAAGTGTAAGGTCTCAGGAATGCAGTGACTGCAGTCATGTTGAGACACACAGGAACACATGTGCTGCAGAACATTTAAACACCGGACACATACCTGATGGTCTCACCCTCAAGCATCAAACACAGAACAGATACCTCACAGTCACTACGCAGTGGGTGCAGGTGGAGGTGGAACCAGAATGTTAGGAATGAATTACCCTTTCCATCTAGCAAACCATTGTGGACAGGAATCTGCATGTCAATACAACAGGGGTCATGTGTCACGACCTCCGCCGAAGTCGGTCCCTCTCATGGTTCGGGCGTTGTACAGCAGTCGACGTCACCGGCCTTCTAGCTACCACCGATCCACTTTCCATTTTCCGTTTGTTTTGTCTTTGTTTTACACACCTGATTTCAATCCTACAATGACTTGTTCATTATTTAACCCTCTGTTTCCCCATGTTTTTTTTGTGAGTGATTGTTTATTGTATTTTCAGTCTGTCATGGTGTGCGTGTATTTGTTACTTTGCATATTTGACATTTTGAGTAAAAGTATGTTGATTACTCATATCTGCTGTCCTGCGCCTGACTCTCTACACCAGCTACACATAGGACCCATTACATCATGTTGAAACCAATTGAAAAATGGTGACCTTAACCTAGAGACAGGCAGGGTCAGGGGGAACTTCCATAACAACATCATGATAAACAATGACTCCAAACATTCTGCATGTGTTCCTAATGGCACCCTATTCCCTATATAGTGCACTTTTTTTGGTCATAAAACCTTTTGGTTAAAAGTAGTGCACAATATAGAGAATAGGGTGTAATTTGGGTCGCAGCCTCTCTATCAACTCATAACCTTCCAGTCACATGACAGTAATTAGTTACCGTGGTCAGGTTATTCTGAGCCCCTCATCATGACAGCAGCAGCTCAGACTCTAACATCACATTCTCTCTCTCCGCTGCGTTCACACCCACTCCAAAACCTTCATGTAAGAGGCCGAGGGGTGTATGCATGTGTTAGGGGTGGTCTAGATCCTGGAGTCAGCCTGGGGCTTGTAGGGAAGTAATCCTGGGCTTATCATTAACCCTGACCCGAGGTCAGTGTTATAGAGCCTGGCACGCGCACGCGCGCACACACACACACACACACACACACACACACACTGGCTGATGTAAAAATGGCTTTATGAATAAATTTGATTGAAATTTGATTGACTATGCATAGATAATAACCAGAGAGTAGCAGCAGTGTAAAGGCAGGGTGTGTGGGGGGTGCAAATAGTCTGGGTAGCCATTTGATTAGCTGTTCAGGAGTCTTATGGCTTTGGTGTAGCTGTTAAGAAGTCTCTTGGACCTAGACTTGGCGCTCCGGTACAGCTTCTCGTGCGGTAGCAGAGAGAACAGTCTATGACTAGGGTGACTGGAGTCTTTAAAAATGTTGACACTGCCTGATATAGAGGTCCTGGATGGCAGGAAGCTTAGCCCCAGTGATGTACTGGGCCGTACGCACTACCCTCTCTAGTGCCTTGCGGTCAGAGGCCGAGCAGTTGCCATACCAGGCAGTGATGCAACCAGTCAGGATGCTCTCGCTGATGCAGCTGTATAACTTTTTGAGGATCTGAGGACCCATGGCAAATCTTTTCAGTCTCCTGAGGGTTAATAGGTTTTGTCGTGCCATCTTCACGACTGTCTTGGTGTGTTTGGACAATGATAGTTTGTTGTTGATGCAGACTCCAAGCAACTTGAAGCTCTCAACCTGATCCACTACAGCCCCGTCAATGAGAATGGGGGCGTGCTCGGTCCTCCTTTTTGCTGTAGTCCACAATCATCTCCTTTGTCACGTTGAGGGAGAGGATGTTGTCCTTGCACTACACGGCCAGGTCTCTGACCTCCTTCCTACAGGCTGTCTCATCGTTGTTGGTGATTATCCCTACCACTGTTGTGTCGTTGGAAAACTTGATGATGGTGTTGGAGTCGTGCCTGGCCATGCAGTCATGGGTGAACAGGGAGTACAGAGGGGACTGAGCATGCACCCCTGAGGGGCCCCTGTGTTGAGGATCAGCGTTGCGGATGTGTTGTTTCCTACCCTGACCACCTGGAGCGACCCGTCAGGATGTCCAGGAACCAGTTGCAGAGGGAGGTGTTTAGTCCCGGGGCCCATAGCTTAGTGATGAGCTTAGAGGGTACTATGGTATTGAACTCTGAGCTGTAGTCAATGAATAGCATTCTTACGCATTCCTTGTGTCCAGGTGGGAAAGGGCAGCGTGGAGTGCAATAGAGATTGCATCATCTGTGGATCTGTTGGGGTGGTATGCAAATTGGAGTGGGTCTAGAGTTTCTGGGATAATAGTGTTGATGTGAGCCATGACTAGCCTTTCAAAGCACTTCATGGCTACACATGTGAGTGCTACGCATCTCAACCAGCTTCACCAGGACTGCTTTTCCAACAGTCTTGAAAGAGTTCCCACATATGTTGAGCACTTGTTGGCTGATTTTCCTTCACTCTGCGGTCCAACTCATCCCAAACCATCTCAATTGGGTTGAGGTCAGATGATTGTGGAGGCTAGGTCATCTGATGCAGCACTCCATCACTCTCCTTCTTGGTCAAATTAGCATTACACAGTCTGGAGGTGTGTTGGGTCATTGTCTTGTTGAAAAACAATTGATAGTCCGACTTAGAGCAAACCAGATGGGATGATGTATCGCTGCAGAATGCTGTGGTAGCCATGATAAGTGTGAATTCTAAATAAATCACCTACAGTGTCACCAGCAAAGCACCCCCACACCATCACACCTCCTCCTCCATGCTTCACTGTGGGAACCACACATGCAGAGATCATCCGTTCACCTACTCTGCATCTCACAAAGACACAGCGGTTGGAACCCAAAATCTCAAATTTGGACTCATAAGACCAAAGGACAGATTTCCACCAGTCTAATGTCCATTGCTCGTGTTTCTTGGCCCTAGCAAGTCTCTTCTTCTATTGGTGTCCTTTAGTAGTAGTTTGTTTGCAGCAATTTGACCATGAAGGCCTGATTCACGCAGTCTCCTCTGAACAGTTGATGTTGAGATGTGTCTGTTATTTGAACTCTGTGAATGCGCAGATCAGCTGGCTGGTGTATTTACAGACATATTCAATCGCTCCCTATCACATTCTGTTGTCCCCACATGCTTCAAGATGGCTACCATTGTTCCTGTACCCAAGAAGGCAAAGATAACTGAACTAAATGACTACCGCCCCGTGGCACTTACTTCTGTCATCATGATGTGCTTTGAGAGGCTAGTCAAGGATCATATCACCGGCACCTTACCGGCCACCCTAGACTCACTTCAGTTTGCATACCGCCCCAACAGGTCCACAGATGACGCAATCGCCATCACACTGAATACTGCCTTATCCCATCTGGACAAAAAGAAAACCTACAGTATATCACTTAAAACGTTCATTCTTGCTGCCATCCTTAGTTCATGAATTACATTTCCCAGCTAATAAGAGGAATGTTGTTTACATTAGTAGAGAGAAAGTCTATCTTTCTGTAGCTAGCTGAAGGCAGCCTGAAAATACAATGTATTCAATTGAGATGTTGTGTCACTGGCCGACACACAATACCCCATAATGTCAAAGCAGAATTATTTTTGTAGAACTTTTTACAAATTCATATAAAAAAGTAAAGCTGAAATGTCTTGAGTGAATAAGTATTCAACCCCTTTGTTATTCCAAGCCTAAATAAGTTCAAGACTAAATATGTGCTTAACAAGTCACATAGTAACTTGCATGGACTCACTCTGTGTGCAATAATGGTGTTTAGCATGATATTTGAATGACTACCCCATCTCTGTACCCCACACATACAATTATCTGTAAGGTCCCGCAGTTGAATTTCAAACACAGATTCAACCACAAAGACCAGGGAGGTTTTCCAATGCCTCGCAAAGAAGGCCACCTATTGAGCATGGTGAAGTTATTAATTACACTTTGTATGGTCTATCAATACACCCAGTCACTACAAAGATACAGGTGTCCTTCCTAACTCAGTTGCCAGAGAGTAAGGAAACCACTCAGAGATTTCACCATGAGGCCAATGGTGAATTTAAAGCAGTTACAGAGTTTAATGGCTGTGAAAGGAGAAAATTGAGGATGGATCAACAACATTGTACTGTAGTTACTCCACAATATTAACCTAAATGTGAAAAGAAGGAAGCATGCACAGAATACAAATATTACAAAACATGCATCCTGTTTGTAATATTTTTATCTTATTTAACTTTTACACAGTAAGACACTAAAGTAAAACTGCAAAAAATGTGGCAAAGAAATTCACTTTATGTCCTGAATACAAAGTGTTATGTTTGGGGCAAAACCAACACAACACATCACTGAGTACCACTCTTTACATTTGCAAGCATGGTGGTGGCTGCATCGTGTTATGGGTATGCTTGTCATCGGCGAGGGAGTTTTTTTAGGACAAAAATAAACAAAATAGAGATAAGCACAGGCAAAATCTTTGAGGAAAACCTGGTTCAACCTGCTTTCCAACATACACTGGGAGACAAATTCACCTTTCAGCAGGACAAAACCTAAAAGACAAGGCCAAATATACACTGGAGTTGCTTACCAAGATGACATTGAATATTCCTGAGTGGCCTAGTTACAGTTTTGACTTAAATCGGCTTGAAAATCTATGACAAGACTTGGAAAGGGTTTTCCATCAATGATCAACAACCAACTTGACAAAGCTTGAAGAATGAAAAAAAGTATAATATGCAAATATTGTACAATCCAGGTGAGGAAAGCTCTTAGAGACTTACCCAGAAAGACTCACAGCTGTAATCACTGCCAAAGGTGACTCGAACATGTATTGACTTAGGGGGTGTAAATACTTATGTGAATACTTTTTTAAATAGATTTGCAAAACTTTTTTTTTTTAACATATTTTGACTTTGTCATTATCGGCTATTGTGTGTATGTGGGTGGGAAAAACATCTATGTTATCTATTTTGAATTCAGGCTGTAACACAACAAAATGTGAAATAAGTCAAGGAGAATGAATACTTTTCAAAGGCACTGTATGTAAAGTGAGAGCTATCTGATGATATCTATACCACATGGTTTCACCCAGACCCAGACAGACAGGCACAGAGCATGCAGGAGTCGAGAGGAGGAGGGAGACTCTGATAGGAACTTACGACTGTCTTCTTGGTCCTGGCTCTGGTTCCTTCGGCTGAGCTACTAGTGGCCAAGGTCTTGTGTTGGTCCTGTCTGAGACATTCTTCTGTATCTGGTTCCCCTCGCTGCAGCAGTGTACTGTCCTCCTCGTTAAGAGATTGGTTTACTGCCGTCCCAGACACAGCTCCATACTGCAATAACAGCACAACAACAACCGTCAACACAGGATCTCACTCACTCACTCACTCACTCACTCACTCACTCACTCACTCACTCACTCACTCACTCACTCACTCACTCACTCACTCACTCACTCACTCAGTCAGTCAGTCAGTCAGTCAGTCAGTCAGTCAGTCAGTCTGTCTGTCTGTCTGTCTCTGGGATGGTCAGCAGCAGGGAACGCAGTCTTCAGTTCCAATTCTTTTGGACAGACAGTAACAGATAGTGACAAGGCAGCCTGTATCATGTGTTAATCGTCCTTTGAAAGGACAAAGGACCTTGTCAACTCCCCCTAGTAAAGACGTTGTGTGATCTCCTCCACCAGCGGCTGGCTGTTAGTTAAAGCTGTCTCAGTGAATGTGTGTTATGGCTGTTGATTTGATGCCTGCAGGCATGTGCCTCTCTGCAATCCACTCTGTAACCATTCCTAACGTGCTCTATCATACAAACAACCTCCTCTACCCACACAACAAGACCTCTGTGCTGATCACATACAGAACCATACAGTCTGTTGTTGCCCTCTGCTAACTGACTGCTGGGGTATGTCATGATGCAAGCCTCCATGAGAGGAGTCTTATGTAGGACCAGAGCTACAAGGTCCCAGTAACAACATCTCTACACAATGGCTGTCTGTCTGTCTCAGCCCCGCCTGGCCCACCACCCTGGTCAGACTACTGCTAGACACACTACATACTATAACAGCTTTTCTAACAGCCAGCTCCCTCCTCTCACATCATAAAATGGATGCCAGCAGCAGTCAGAGAAGCAAAATCAAAGACAGCCTGACAATGGCCATAGTGTTCCAGACAGACAGCTTCCACTGTATGACAACAAACTGTATGTATATCAACATATATCACAGTTATCCTAAGGCTTATGACGGAACAGTCCTTCCCAGACCTACAGGCTTCTGAGGCATGCGTCCCAAATGGCACCCATAGGGCTCTGGTCAACAGTAGTGCACTATAAAGGGAATAGGGTGCCATTTGGGACTGATCCTGAGTCTAGTCTTCTCTCTGTCTGGGTCAGGGGCTTAGCTAGGTGAATGTATGTGTAATGGACAGTACTTGATATAGCAGCATGGATTTATAGTCCTGTTAGACACCTGTTGAATGACTATAACAATAATCCATTGGGATTTCCTCTTCACAAAGCTCAGTAAATTGATTATAGACAGCAGAGAGCATGAAAAAGCATGTGGCATCATGATAGGCTGCAGAAGAATGTATACATTTCCCATATGTACCACTGGTCAGTACATGGCTCGCATTTCAATTAACATGGTCATGTCACCTGCTGTCTGTCTGTGTGCAGTGCGGGGTGTGTGTGTGACTGACCTGTTGTCTGCGTGCGGTGCAGGGTGTGTGTGTGACTGACCTGTTGTCTGCATGCGGTGCAGGGTGTGTGTGTGACTGGCCTGTTGTCTGCGTGCGGTGCATGGTGTGTGTGTGACTGACCTGTTGTCTGCGTGCGGTGCAGGGTGTGTGTGTGACTGACCTGTTGTCTGCGTGCGGTGCAGGGTGTGTGTGTGACTGACCTGTTGTCTGCGTGCGGTGCAGGGTGTGTCCGAGGGGGAGGATGATGGACTCAGAGCCTCCTCTATGTCCAGGTTGAGCTGGTCCAGTTTCCTCATCAGCTGGCTCATAGACTCACACCACGGGGTCTGAGGCTGGACCAGGGGAGACTCCTGGGGGAAGAGAAAGGCAGGGGGAAGAGTGTGTGATTAGACAACACTGGAGAAACCTATAGAGCCTGCAGAAACAGACTATTGTGACACCATGTACTAAACTGGGGCATGCAGTTATCAGAAACAAAGGTAAATGAGTGAGGACCACAACAATCACTACTCCGTAGTTGGAGTAGTAAATAAGATCATTCAGAGAGTTACCATTGAATTCTCTGGATAATAACATTGAAACAGTTCAGACAGTAGGAGAAGGTTATGAGCACCAGGTGACAACTAAAAACTCTAAATATATTTAAGAGATCATTAGAGGAGCAATAAAATACTTTTATAAATGTCAGAGTGAAAGTTAACAGCAGTAAACAGTACAGACCACCATAGAGGGAAATGTGATTGCTTCACCACCTAGTTCTCAGCAGCCATCACGTCATAACACAGACCTTAACCTCCAGTCCAGATCCTCTAACACAGCTCATGTTTGTCTCTGGATGTGTGGAAAAGGGCACCCTGGTCCCTTTATAGTGCACTACTTTTGACTAGGGCCCATATGCAATAGGGTGTCATTTGGGAAGCATCCAGAGACAAACATGAGCTGTGTTAGAGTATCTGGAGGTTACGATCTCTCTCTCTCTTTGAGACCCTTGTTGCGCAACGGTATGACTCAGAAGACAAGCAGCCGACACAAAGCCATTCATTCATTTCCTGGAATTAAACTGTGGAACTGTCGTCTGTGTTCTGAGTGTGTCTGTCTGTCTGTTGGAGCCCCTGGCCCCTGGAAGCCCCTGGCCCCCGGCTCTGTGTTCTGTCTGCTAAGGCCCCCAGGAGTCCCTGTGCCCCCAGTTCTTTCTCCATGCTGCATTAAAACCCCTTTCCTCCTAACAATCATCCTATTGAGGGTTGTGTTCTCTAGCAGGGCTACGGTAGTGCTGGTGTCTGAGCTACAGGCTCCTTGGGTGGAGATGGGTGTGACCCTCCCATTGGCTTCCTGTTCTTCCTTCTTCAATGTAAAGGCAGAGTCACACTCACAACATACAGTATATAGGAACGACTTTCCCTCTCAATTAAAATCTTGATCCTTTTTTATTCTAGTTCAAGTTAAAGCCATGGCGTTTTGGCCATCAATGGCCTTCATCAGAATGAAAACAAAATGGGAATAGACAAGAAGATATAAGAAATACAATTGGTGGGAAACAACAATCAATGTAGTGACAGGGAACTAGAGGTGTTAATTCCTCTAGAGAGTTCCGACCACATAAAGATGTTACCAGTAGGGTGCTAGTGATCAGAGCAGAAGTCAGTCCACCTAAGGTAGGCTGGTTGATCTCTGACAGGGGAAACTCCTCAATCTGTCAGTCTGTCTCTCTGTGCTATATCTGGAGCACACTACAACACACTGTCTCCCACTGTCTCCATTCTCTCTGACAGCCACACACAGTGCTGCCTGCCTGCCTCGGAATGCGAACACTTTTCCTCAGAATGAGTGGAATTCCAGAGGCTTGAAGCTGAGAGAGACATTACCCATGATTCCTTTCTCCTCCATTCTCTGGCCCCATCAATAGTGAGAAACACTGATACCATGGCAATGCTGCCGGTATGAGTAGTGTTATCTTCAGGAAGATAGCTAAATGTGAGAGGGACGATAACTTCATCAGGGCAAATTGGCCACATTGTAAACCCCAAGGCTGGGTCTTTGACATGGTAATGAGGAGTTAAGTGCGTGAGCTCTGGGCACCATGCCTGGACCGTACCACCCACTGAGAAAGGTACAGATCACTAGTCAGGGAGAGGACTGGAGATGACTGGGTTAGAGTTTGAGCAGGGAGGCATGTGAAAGGGCACAACGGCTAGGCACCCATTCTCTCCTAACTTAAAACCCATTCTCTCCTAACTTAAAACCCATTCTCTCCTAACTTAAAACCCAGTCTCTCCTAACTTAAAACCCAGTCTCTCCTAACTTAAAACCCATTCTCTCCTAACTTAAAACCCATTCTCTCCTAACTTAAAACCCAGTCTCTCCTAACTTAAAACCCATTCTCTCCTAACTTAAAACCCAGTCTCTCCTAACTTATAACCGAGTCTCTCCTAACTTATAACCCAGTCTCTCCTAACTTAAAACCCAGTCTCTCCTAACTTAAAACCCAGTCTCTCCTAACTTAAAACCCAGTCTCTCCTAACTTAAAACCCAGTCTCTCCTAACTTAAAACCCAGTCTCTCCTAACTTAAAACCCAGTCTCTCCTAACTTAAAACCCAGTCTCTCCTAAAACCCAAACCCAGTCACTCCTAACTTAAAACCCAGTCACTCCTAACTTAAAACCCAGTCTCTCCCAACTTAAAACCCATTCTCTCCTAACTTAAAACCCAGTCTCTCCTAACTTAAAACCCAGTCTCTCCTAACTTAAAACCCAGTCTCTCCTAACTTAAAACCCAGTCTCTCCTAACTTAAAATCCAGTCTCTCCTAACTTAAAACCCATTCTCTCCTAACTTAAAACCCAGTCTCTCCTAACTTAAAACCCAGTCTCTCCTAACTTAAAACCCAGTGTCTCCTAACTTAAAACCCAGTCTCTCCTAACTTAAAACCCAGTCTCTCCTAACTTAAAACCCAGTCTCTCCTAACTTAAAACCCAGTCTCTCCTAACTTAAAACCCAGTCTCTCCTAACTTAAAACCCAGTCTCTCCTAACTTAAAACCCAGTCTCTCCTAACTTAAAACCCAGTGTCTCCTAACTTAAAACCCAGTGTCTCCTAACTTAAAACCCAGTGTCTCCTAACTTAAAACCCAGTCTCTCCTAACTTTGTAGGAGTTACCCGCTATGTTCCTAGGTCTATCGCCTGGTGAGAACAGTCACACCAGTAGAATCCTTTCACTTATAAACTATAGAAAGATAAACAACATCACAGCAACATGTGTCTTTTTACAGTATACACAAACATACCATAACCAACTGATTGATGCATGCAGAGAGAGAGAGAGAGAGAGAGAGAGAGAGAGAGAGAGAGAGAGAGAGAGAGAGAATAGGTTTACTTGCAGGATTACGATGTATCAATGGTGCCCTCAGATGGCTAGTATGAAAAGCTGCAGTTAAAATGGACTGCATGAAGAACAAACATGAGTGCTGCCTGTCAGATCTCCTGGTCGCGTCCCAAATAGCACCCTGGTTCCTATCTAATGTGCAACTTTTGACAAGGTCACAGTTTAAACCAATTCCGGGTATGTAAAGCATTCCTCCACCCTTTCCCCAAACAACCTTTATGCTCACAAACAGCCCATTCCCAGTGTTGTGTCAAACAGCCTGTAAAGCCTGCCAGGGCTATCAGCAGAGATAGTGGGAGTGTTCCCTACCTAACCTCTCCCCTCTGTTTTACTGTATGTTATTATCTCCAGGGTTAGTGATGCTATTATATGTTGTTATCTACAAAATGGTTTAGCTGAGGAATGACAGCTATGCACTAAAGTTAAACCATAGATGTAAACATGATTCATAAACATCCAGAAGAGACTTTTAGACGTCAGTAAACCTTGGAAGATGGTCACTCATAGTCTGGTAACTACCATTAAACCTAGAGGGATGAGGTAACTCATAGTCTGGTAACTACCATTAAACCTAGAAGGATGAGGTCACAGTCTGGTAACTACCATTAAACCTAGAGGGATGGGGTCACAGTCTGGTAACTACCATTAAACCTAGAGGGGTGGGGTCACTCATAGTCTGGTAACTACCATTAAACCTAGGGGGATGGGGTCACTCATAGTGTGGTAACTACCATTAAACCTAGAGGGATGGGGTCACAGTCTGGTAACTACCATTAAACCTAGAGGGATGGGGTCACTCATAGTCTGGTAACTACCATTAAACCTAGAGGGATGGGGTCACTCATAGTCTGGTAACTACCATTAAACCTAGAGGGATGGGGTCACAGTCTGGTAAATACCATTACACCTAGAGGGATGGGGTCACAGTCTGGTAACTACCATTAAACCTAGAGGGATGGGGTCACTCATAGTCTGGTATCTACCATTAAACCTAGAGGGATGGGGTCACTCACAGTCTGGTAACTACCATTAAACCTAGAGGGATGGGGTTACAGTCTGGTAACTACCATTAAACCTAGAGGGATGGGGTCACTCACAGTCTGGTAACTACCATTAAACCTAGAGGGATGGGGTCACTCACAGTCTGGTAACTACCATTAAACCTAGAGGGATGGGGTCACTCACAGTCTGGTAACTACCATTAAACCTAGAGGGATGGGGTTACAGCCTGGTAACTACCATTAAACCTAGAGGGATGGACTCACAGTCTGGTAACTACCATTAAACCTAGAGGGATGGGGTTACAGCCTGCTAACCACCATTAAACCTAGAGGGAGCGGGTTAGAGCCTGGTAACTAGTACACCTAGAGGGAAGGGGTTACAGCCTGCTAACCACCATTAAACCTAGAGGGAAGGGGTAACAGCCTGGTAACTACCATTAAACCTAGAGGGATGAGGTTGCAGCCTGGTAACTACCATTAAACCTAGAGGGATGGGGTTACAGCCTGGTAACTACCATTAAACCTAGAGGGATGGGGTTACAGCCTGCTAACCACCATTAAACCTAGAGGGATGGGGTTACAGCCTGGTAACTACCATTAAACCTAGAGGGATGGGGTCACTCACAGGGTTACAGCCTGCTAACCACCATTAAACCTAGAGGGATGGGGTTACAGCCTGGTAACCACCATTAAACCATTAAACCTAGAGGGATGGGGTTACAGCCTGGTAACTACCATTAAACCTAGAGGGATGGGGTTACAGCCTGGTAACTACCATTAAACCTAGAGGGATGGGGTTACAGCCTGCTAACCACATTAAACCTAGAGGGATGGGGTTACAGCCTGGTAACTACCATTAAACCTAGAGGGATGGGGTTACAGCCTGGTAACTACCATTAAACCTAGAGGATGGGGTTACAGCCTGGTAACTACCATTAAACCTAGAGGGATGGGTTTACAGTCTGGTAACTACCATTAAACCTAGAGGGATGGGGTTACAGCCTGGTAACTACCATTAAACCTAGAGGGATGGGGTTACAGCCTGCTAACCACCATTATACCTAGAGGGATGGGGTTACAGCCTGGTAACTAGTACACCTAGAGGGATGGGGTTATAGCCTGGTAACTACCATTAAACCTAGAGGGATGGACTCACAGTCTGGTAACTACCATTAAACCTAGAGGGATGGGGTTACAGCCTGGTAACTACCATTAAACCTAGAGGGATGGGGTTACAGCCTGGTAACTACCATTAAACCTAGAGGGATGGGGTTACAGCCTGGTAACTACCATTACACCTAGAGGGATGGGGTTACAGCCTGGTAACTACCATTAAACCTAGAGGGAGGGGGTTACAGCCTGCTAACCACCATTAAACCTAGAGGGATGGGTTTACAGCCTGGTAACTACCATTAAACCTAGAGGGATGGGGTCACAGTCTGGTAACTACCATTAAACCTAGGGGATGGGGTCACTCACAGTCTGGTAACTACCATTAAACCTAGAGGGATGGGGTCACAGTCTGGTAACTACCATTAAACCTAGAGGGATGGGGTTACAGCCTGGTAACTACCATTAAACCTAGAGGGAGGGGGTTACAGCCTGCTAACCACCATTAAACCTAGAGGGATGGGTTTACAGCCTGGTAACTACCATTAAACCTAGAGGGATGGGGTCACAGTCTGGTAACTACCATTAAACCTAGGGGGATGGGGTCACTCACAGTCTGGTAACTACCATTAAACCTAGAGGGATGGGGTCACAGTCTGGTAACTACCATTAAACCTAGAGGGATGGGGTTACAGCCTGCTAACCACCATTAAACCTAGAGGGAGGGGGTTACAGCCTGGTAACTAGTACACCTAGAGGGATGGGGTTACAGCCTGCTAACCACCATTAAACCTAGAGGGAGGGGGTTACAGCCTGGTAACTAGTACACCTAGAGGGATGGGGTTACAGCCTGCTAACCACCATTAAACCTAGAGGGATGGGGTTATAGCCTGCTAACCACCATTAAACCTAGAGGGATGGGGTTACAGCCTGGTAACTACCATTAAACCTAGAGGGATGGGGTTACAGCCTGGTAACTACCATTAAACCTAGAGGGATGGGGTTACAGCCTGCCAACCACCATTAAACCTAGAGGGATGGGGTTACAGCCTGGTAACTACCATTAAACCTAGAGGGATGGGGTTACAGCCTGGTAACTACCATTAAACCTAGAGGGATGGGGTTACAGCCTGGTAACTACCATTAAACCTAGAGGGATGGGGTTACAGTCTGGTAACTACCATTAAACCTAGAGGGATGGGGTTACAGCCTGCTAACCACCATTACACCTAGAGGGATGGGGTTACAGCCTGGTAACTAGTACACCTAGAGGGATGGGGCTATAGCCTGGTAACTACCATTAAACCTAGCGGGATGGACTCACAGTCTGGTAACTACCATTAAACCTAGAGGGATGGGGTTACAGCCTGGTAACTACCATTAAACCTAGAGGGATGGGGTTAAAGCCTGGTAACTACCATTAAACCTAGAGGGATGGGGTTACAGCCTGGTAACTAGTACACCTAGAGGGATGGGGTTATAGCCTGGTAACTACCATTAAACCTAGAGGGATGGACTCACAGTCTGGTAACTACCATTAAACCTAGAGGGATGGGGTCACTCACAGTCTGGTAACTACCATTAAACCTAGAGGGATGGGGTCACTCACAGTCTGGTAACTACCATTAAACCTAGAGGGATGGGGTCACTCACAGTCTGGTAACTACCATTAAACCTAGAGGGAGGGGGTTACAGCCTGGTAACTAGTACACCTAGAGGGATGGGGTTACAGCCTGCTAACCACCATTATACCTAGAGGGAGGGGGTTACAGCCTGGTAACTAGTACACCTAGAGGGATGGGGTTACAGCCTGCTAACCACCATTAAACCTAGAGGGATGGGGTTACAGCCTGCTAACCACCATTAAACCTAGAGGGAGGGGTTACAGCCTGGTAACTAGTACACCTAGAGGGATGGGGTTACAGCCTGCTAACCACCATTAAACCTAGAGGGATGGGGTTACAGCCTGCTAACCACCATTAAACCTAGAGGGAGGGGTTACAGCCTGGTAACTACCATTAAACCTAGAGGGATGGGGTTACAGCCTGGTAACTACCATTAAACCTAGAGGGATGGGGTTGCAGCCTGCTAACCACCATTAAACCTAGAGGGATGGGGTTACAGCCTGGTAACTACCATTAAACCTAGAGGGATGGGGTTACAGCCTGGTAACTACCATTAAACCTAGAGGGATGGGGTTACAGCCTGGTAACTACCATTAAACCTAGAGGGATGGGGTTACAGTCTGGTAACTACCATTAAACCTAGAGGGATGGGGTTACAGCCTGGTAACTACCATTAAACCTAGAGGGATGGGGTTACAGCCTGCTAACCACCATTACACCTAGAGGGATGGGGTTACAGCCTGGTAACTAGTACACCTAGAGGGATGGGGTTATAGCCTGGTAACTACCATTAAACCTAGAGGGATGGACTCACAGTCTGGTAACTACCATTAAACCTAGAGGGATGGGGTTACAGCCTGGTAACTACCATTAAACCTAGAGGGATGGGGTTACAGCCTGGTAACTACCATTAAACCTAGAGGGATGGGGTTACAGCCTGGTAACTACCATTACACCTAGAGGGATGGGGTTACAGCCTGGTAACTACCATTAAACCTAGAGGGAGGGGGTTACAGCCTGCTAACCACCATTAAACCTAGAGGGATGGGGTTACAGCCTGGTAACTACCATTACACCTAGAGGGATGGGTTTACAGCCTGGTAACTACCATTAAACCTAGAGGGATGGGGTCACAGTCTGGTAACTACCATTAAACCTAGAGGGATGGGGTTACAGTCTGGTAACTACCATAACACCTAGAGGGATGGGGTCACAGTCTGGTAACTACCATTACACCTAGAGGGATGGGGTCACAGTCTGGTAACTACCATTAAACCTAGGGGGATGGGGTCACTCACAGTCTGGTAACTACCATTAAACCTAGAGGGATGGGGTCACAGTCTGGTAACTACCATTACACCTAGAGGGATGTGGTCACAGTCTGGTAACTACCATTACACCTAGAGGGATGGGGTCACAGTCTGGTAACTACCATTAAACCTAGGGGGATGGGGTCACTCACAGTCTGGTAACTACCATTAAACCTAGAGGGATGGGGTCACAGTCTGGTAACTACCATTACACCTAGAGGGATGTGGTCACAGTCTGGTAACTACCATTAAACCTAGGGGGATGGCGTCACAGTCTGGTAACTACCATTAAACCTAGAGGGATGGGGTCACTCACAGTCTGGTAACTACCATTACACCTAGAGGGATGGGGTCACAGTCTGGTAACTACCATTAAACCTAGAGGGATGGGGTTACAGTCTGGTAACTACCATTAAACCTAGAGGGATGGGGTCACAGTCTGGTAACTACCATTACACCTAGAGGGATGGGGTCACAGTCTGGTAACTACCATTAAACCTAGGGGGATGGGGTCACAGTCTGGTAACTACCATTAAACCTAGGGGGATGGGGTCACTCACAGTCTGGTAACTACCATTAAACCTAGAGGGATGGGGTTATAGCCTGGTAACTACCATTAAACCTAGAGGGATGGACTCACAGTCTGGTAACTACCATTAAACCTAGAGGGATGGGGTCACTCACAGTCTGGTAACTACCATTAAACCTAGAGGGATGGGGTCACTCACAGTCTGATAACTACCATTAAACCTAGAGGGATGGGGTCACTCACAGTCTGGTAACTACCATTAAACCTAGAGGGATGGGGTCACTCACAGTCTGGTAACTACCATTAAACCTAGAGGGATGGGGTCACTCACAGTCTGGTAACTACCATTAAACCTAGAGGGATGGGGTCACTCATAGTCTGGTATCTACCATTAAACCTAGAGGGATGGGGTCACTCACAGTCTGGTAACTACCATTAAACCTAGAGGGATGGGGTTACAGTCTGGTAACTACCATTAAACCTAGAGGGATGGGGTCACTCACAGTCTGGTAACTACCATTAAACCTAGAGGGATGGGGTCACTCACAGTCTGGTAACTACCATTAAACCTAGAGGGATGGGGTCACTCACAGTCTGGTAACTACCATTAAACCTAGAGGGATGGGGTTACAGCCTGGTAACTACCATTAAACCTAGAGGGATGGACTCACAGTCTGGTAACTACCATTAAACCTAGAGGGATGGGGTTACAGCCTGCTAACCACCATTAAACCTAGAGGGAGCGGGTTACAGCCTGGTAACTAGTACACCTAGAGGGAAGGGGTTACAGCCTGGTAACTACCATTAAACCTAGAGGGATGGGGTTACAGCCTGGTAACTACCATTAAACCTAGAGGGATGGGGTTACAGCCTGCTAACCACCATTAAACCTAGAGGGATGGGGTTACAGCCTGGTAACTACCATTAAACCTAGAGGGATGGGGTTACAGCCTGGTAACTACCATTAAACCTAGAGGGATGGGGTTACAGCCTGGTAACTACCATTAAACCTAGAGGGATGGGTTTACAGTCTGGTAACTACCATTAAACCTAGAGGGATGGGGTTACAGCCTGGTAACTACCATTAAACCTAGAGGGATGGGGTTACAGCCTGCTAACCACCATTATACCTAGAGGGATGGGGTTACAGCCTGGTAACTAGTACACCTAGAGGGATGGGGTTATAGCCTGGTAACTACCATTAAACCTAGAGGGATGGACTCACAGTCTGGTAACTACCATTAAACCTAGAGGGATGGGGTTACAGCCTGGTAACTACCATTAAACCTAGAGGGATGGGGTTACAGCCTGGTAACTACCATTAAACCTAGAGGGATGGGGTTACAGCCTGGTAACTACCATTACACCTAGAGGGATGGGGTTACAGCCTGGTAACTACCATTAAACCTAGAGGGAGGGGGTTACAGCCTGCTAACCACCATTAAACCTAGAGGGATGGGTTTACAGCCTGGTAACTACCATTAAACCTAGAGGGATGGGGTCACAGTCTGGTAACTACCATTAAACCTAGGGGGATGGGGTCACTCACAGTCTGGTAACTACCATTAAACCTAGAGGGATGGGGTCACAGTCTGGTAACTACCATTAAACCTAGAGGGATGGGGTTACAGCCTGGTAACTACCATTAAACCTAGAGGGAGGGGGTTACAGCCTGCTAACCACCATTAAACCTAGAGGGATGGGTTTACAGCCTGGTAACTACCATTAAACCTAGAGGGATGGGGTCACAGTCTGGTAACTACCATTAAACCTAGGGGGATGGGGTCACTCACAGTCTGGTAACTACCATTAAACCTAGAGGGATGGGGTCACAGTCTGGTAACTACCATTAAACCTAGAGGGATGGGGTTACAGCCTGCTAACCACCATTAAACCTAGAGGGAGGGGGTTACAGCCTGGTAACTAGTACACCTAGAGGGATGGGGTTACAGCCTGCTAACCACCATTAAACCTAGAGGGAGGGGGTTACAGCCTGGTAACTAGTACACCTAGAGGGATGGGGTTACAGCCTGCTAACCACCATTAAACCTAGAGGGATGGGGTTATAGCCTGCTAACCACCATTAAACCTAGAGGGATGGGGTTACAGCCTGGTAACTACCATTAAACCTAGAGGGATGGGGTTACAGCCTGGTAACTACCATTAAACCTAGAGGGATGGGGTTACAGCCTGCCAACCACCATTAAACCTAGAGGGATGGGGTTACAGCCTGGTAACTACCATTAAACCTAGAGGGATGGGGTTACAGCCTGGTAACTACCATTAAACCTAGAGGGATGGGGTTACAGCCTGGTAACTACCATTAAACCTAGAGGGATGGGGTTACAGTCTGGTAACTACCATTAAACCTAGAGGGATGGGGTTACAGCCTGCTAACCACCATTACACCTAGAGGGATGGGGTTACAGCCTGGTAACTAGTACACCTAGAGGGATGGGGTTATAGCCTGGTAACTACCATTAAACCTAGCGGGATGGACTCACAGTCTGGTAACTACCATTAAACCTAGAGGGATGGGGTTACAGCCTGGTAACTACCATTAAACCTAGAGGGATGGGGTTAAAGCCTGGTAACTACCATTAAACCTAGAGGGATGGGGTTACAGCCTGGTAACTAGTACACCTAGAGGGATGGGGTTATAGCCTGGTAACTACCATTAAACCTAGAGGGATGGACTCACAGTCTGGTAACTACCATTAAACCTAGAGGGATGGGGTCACTCACAGTCTGGTAACTACCATTAAACCTAGAGGGATGGGGTCACTCACAGTCTGGTAACTACCATTAAACCTAGAGGGATGGGGTCACTCACAGTCTGGTAACTACCATTAAACCTAGAGGGAGGGGGTTACAGCCTGGTAACTAGTACACCTAGAGGGATGGGGTTACAGCCTGCTAACCACCATTATACCTAGAGGGAGGGGGTTACAGCCTGGTAACTAGTACACCTAGAGGGATGGGGTTACAGCCTGCTAACCACCATTAAACCTAGAGGGATGGGGTTACAGCCTGCTAACCACCATTAAACCTAGAGGGAGGGGGTTACAGCCTGGTAACTAGTACACCTAGAGGGATGGGGTTACAGCCTGCTAACCACCATTAAACCTAGAGGGATGGGGTTACAGCCTGCTAACCACCATTAAACCTAGAGGGAGGGGGTTACAGCCTGGTAACTACCATTAAACCTAGAGGGATGGGGTTACAGCCTGGTAACTACCATTAAACCTAGAGGGATGGGGTTGCAGCCTGCTAACCACCATTAAACCTAGAGGGATGGGGTTACAGCCTGGTAACTACCATTAAACCTAGAGGGATGGGGTTACAGCCTGGTAACTACCATTAAACCTAGAGGGATGGGGTTACAGCCTGGTAACTACCATTAAACCTAGAGGATGGGGTTACAGTCTGGTAACTACCATTAAACCTAGAGGATGGGGTTACAGCCTGGTAACTACCATTAAACCTAGAGGGATGGGGTTACAGCCTGCTAACCACCATTACACCTAGAGGGATGGGGTTACAGCCTGGTAACTAGTACACCTAGAGGGATGGGGTTATAGCCTGGTAACTACCATTAAACCTAGAGGGATGGACTCACAGTCTGGTAACTACCATTAAACCTAGAGGGATGGGGTTACAGCCTGGTAACTACCATTAAACCTAGAGGGATGGGGTTACAGCCTGGTAACTACCATTAAACCTAGAGGGATGGGGTTACAGCCTGGTAACTACCATTACACCTAGAGGGATGGGGTTACAGCCTGGTAACTACCATTAAACCTAGAGGGAGGGGGTTACAGCCTGCTAACCACCATTAAACCTAGAGGGATGGGGTTACAGCCTGGTAACTACCATTACACCTAGAGGGATGGGTTTACAGCCTGGTAACTACCATTAAACCTAGAGGATGGGGTCACAGTCTGGTAACTACCATTAAACCTAGAGGGATGGGGTTACAGTCTGGTAACTACCATAACACCTAGAGGGATGGGGTCACAGTCTGGTAACTACCATTACACCTAGAGGGATGGGGTCACAGTCTGGTAACTACCATTAAACCTAGGGGATGGGGTCACTCACAGTCTGGTAACTACCATTAAACCTAGAGGGATGGGGTCACAGTCTGGTAACTACCATTACACCTAGAGGGATGTGGTCACAGTCTGGTAACTACCATTACACCTAGAGGGATGGGGTCACAGTCTGGTAACTACCATTAAACCTAGGGGATGGGGTCACTCACAGTCTGGTAACTACCATTAAACCTAGAGGGATGGGGTCACAGTCTGGTAACTACCATTACACCTAGAGGGATGTGGTCACAGTCTGGTAACTACCATTAAACCTAGGGGGATGGCGTCACAGTCTGGTAACTACCATTAAACCTAGAGGGATGGGGTCACTCACAGTCTGGTAACTACCATTACACCTAGAGGGATGGGGTCACAGTCTGGTAACTACCATTAAACCTAGAGGGATGGGGTTACAGTCTGGTAACTACCATTAAACCTAGAGGGATGGGGTCACAGTCTGGTAACTACCATTACACCTAGAGGGATGGGGTCACAGTCTGGTAACTACCATTAAACCTAGGGGGATGGGGTCACAGTCTGGTAACTACCATTAAACCTAGGGGGATGGGGTCACTCACAGTCTGGTAACTACCATTAAACCTAGAGGGATGGGGTTACAGCCTGGTAACTACCATTAAACCTAGAGGGATGGGGTTACAGCCTGCTAACTACCATTACACCTAGAGGGATGGGGTTACAGCCTGGTAACTACTACACCTAGAGGGATGGGGTTATAGCCTGGTAACTACCATTAAACCTAGAGGGATGGACTCACAGTCTGGTAACTACCATTAAACCTAGAGGGATGGGGTCACTCACAGTCTGGTAACTACCATTAAACCTAGAGGGATGGGGTCACTCACAGTCTGATAACTACCATTAAACCTAGAGGGATGGGGTCACTCACAGTCTGGTAACTACCATTAAACCTAGAGGGATGGGGTTACAGCCTGGTAACTACCATTAAACCTAGAGGGATGGACTCACAGTCTGGTAACTACCATTAAACCTAGAGGGATGGGGTTACAGCCTGCTAACCACCATTAAACCTAGAGGGAGGGGGTTACAGCCTGGTAACTAGTACACCTAGAGGGATGGGGTTACAGCCTGCTAACCACCATTAAACCTAGAGGGAGGGGGTTACAGCCTGGTAACTAGTACACCTAGAGGGATGGGGTTACAGCCTGCTAACCACCATTAAACCTAGAGGGATGGGGTTACAGCCTGCTAACCACCATTAAACTAGAGGGAGGGGGTTACAGCCTGGTAACTACCATTAAACCTAGAGGGATGGGGTTACAGTCTGGTAACTACCATTACACCTAGAGGGATGGGGTCACAGTCTGGTAACTACCATTAAACCTAGAGGGATGGGGTCACTCACAGTCTGGTAACTACCATTACACCTAGAGGGATGGGGTCACAGTCTGGTAACTTCCATTAAACCTAGGGGGATGGGGTCACAGTCTGGTAACTACCATTAAATCTAGGGGGATGGGGTAACTCACAGTCTGGTAACTACCATTAAACCTAGAGGGATGGGGTTACAGCCTGGTAACTACCATTAAACCTAGAGGGATGGGGTTACAGCCTGCTAACCACCATTACACCTAGAGGGATGGGGTTACAGCCTGGTAACTAGTACACCTAGAGGGATGGGGTTATAGCCTGGTAACTACCATTAAACCTAGAGGGATGGGGTTACAGCCTGGTAACTACCATTAAACCTAGAGGGATGGGGTTACAGCCTGGTAACTACCATTAAACCTAGAGGGATGGGGTTACAGCCTGGTAACTACCATTACACCTAGAGGGATGGGGTTACAGCCTGGTAACTACCATTAAACCTAGAGGGAGGGGTTACAGCCTGCTAACCACCATTAAACCTAGAGGGATGGGGTTACAGCCTGGTAACTACCATTACACCTAGAGGGATGGGTTTACAGCCTGGTAACTACCATTAAACTAGAGGGATGGGGTCACAGTCTGGTAACTACCATTAAACCTAGAGGGATGGGGTTACAGTCTGGTAACTACCATTACACCTAGAGGGATGGGGTCACAGTCTGGTAACTACCATTAAACCTAGGGGATGGGGTCACAGTCTGGTAACTACCATTAAACCTAGGGGGATGGGGTCACTCACAGTCTGGTAACTACCATTAAACCTAGAGGGATGGGGTCACAGTCTGGTAACTACCATTACACCTAGAGGGATGGGGTCACAGTCTGGTAACTACCATTAAACCTAGGGGATGGGGTCACTCACAGTCTGGTAACTACCATTAAACCTAGAGGGATGGGGTCACTCACAATCTGGTAACTACCATTAAACCTAGAGGGATGGGGTCACTCACAGTCTGGTAACTACCATTACACCTAGAGGGATGGGGTCACTCACAGTCTGGTAACTACCATTAAACCTTGAGGGATGGAGTCACTCATAGTCTGGTAACTACCATTAAACCTAGAGGGATCAGGTCACTCACATTCTGGTAACTACCATTAAACCTAGAGGGATGGGGTTACAGCCTGGTAACTACCATTAAATCTAGAGGGATGGGGTCACTCACAGTCTGGTAACTACCATTACACCTAGAGGGATGGGGTCACAGTCTGGTAACTACCATTAAACCTAGGGGGATGGGGTCACAGTCTGGTAACTACCATTAAACCTAGGGGGATGGGGTCACTCACAGTCTGGTAACTACCATTAAACCTAGAGGGATGGGGTCACAGTCTGGTAACTACCATTACACCTAGAGGGATGGGGTCACAGTCTGGTAACTACCATTAAACCTAGAGGGATGGGGTTACAGTCTGGTAACTACCATTACACCTAGAGGGATGGGGTCACAGCCTGGTAACTACCATTAAACCTAGAGGGAGGGGGTTACAGCCTGGTAACTACCATTAAACCTAGAGGGAGGGGGTTACAGCCTGGTAACTACCATTAAACCTAGAGGGAGGGGGTTACAGCCTGGTAACTACCATTAAACTTAGAGGGAGGGGTTACAGCCTGGTAACTACCATTAAACCTAGAGGGATGGGGTTACAGCCTGGTAACTACCATTAAACCTAGAGGGATGGGGTTACAGTCTGGTAACTACCATTAAACCTAGAGGGATGGGGTTACAGTCTGGTAACTACCATTAAACCTAGAGGGATGGGGTCACTCACAGTCTGGTAACTACCATTAAACCTAGAGGGATGGGGTTACAGTCTGGTAACTACCATTACACCTAGAGGGATGGGGTCACAGTCTGGTAACTACCATTAAACCTAGGGGGATGGGGTCACAGTCTGGTAACTACCATTAAACCTAGGGGGATGGGGTCACTCACAGTCTGGTAACTACCATTAAACCTAGAGGGATGGGGTCACAGTCTGGTAACTACCATTACACCTAGAGGGATGGGGTCACAGTCTGGTAACTACCATTAAACCTAGGGGGATGGGGTCACTCACAGTCTGGTAACTACCATTAAACCTAGAGGGATGGGGTCACTCACAATCTGGTAACTACCATTAAACCTAGAGGGATGGGGTCACTCACAGTCTGGTAACTACCATTACACCTAGAGGGATGGGGTCACTCACAGTCTGGTAACTACCATTAAACCTTGAGGGATGGAGTCACTCATAGTCTGGTAACTACCATTAAACCTAGAGGGATCAGGTCACTCACATTCTGGTAACTACCATTAAACCTAGAGGGATGGGGTTACAGCCTGGTAACTACCATTAAATCTAGAGGGATGGGGTCACTCACAGTCTGGTAACTACCATTACACCTAGAGGGATGGGGTCACAGTCTGGTAACTACCATTAAACCTAGGGGGATGGGGTCACTCACAGTCTGGTAACTACCATTAAACCTAGAGGGATGGGGTCACTCACAATCTGGTAACTACCATTAAACCTAGAGGGATGGGGTCACTCACAGTCTGGTAACTACCATTACACCTAGAGGGATGGGGTCACAGTCTGGTAACTACCATTAAACCTAGAGGGATGGGGTTACAGTCTGGTAACTACCATTACACCTTGAGGGATGGGGTCACAGCCTGGTAACTACCATTAAACCTAGAGGGAGGGGGTTACAGCCTGGTAACTACCATTAAACCTAGAGGGAGGGGGTTACAGCCTGGTAACTACCATTAAACCTAGAGGGAGGGGTTACAGCCTGGTAACTACCATTAAACTTAGAGGGAGGGGGTTACAGACTGGTAACTACCATTAAACCTAGAGGGATGGGGTTACAGCCTGGTAACTACCATTAAACCTAGAGGGATGGGGTTACAGTCTGGTAACTACCATTAAACCTAGAGGGATGGGGTTACAGTCTGGTAACTACCATTAAACCTAGAGGGATGGGGTCACTCACAGTCTGGTAACTACCATTAAACCTAGAGGGATGGAGTCACTCATAGTCTGGTAACTACCATTAAACCTAGAGGGATGGACTCACAGTCTGGTAACTAGTCAACCTGGAGGGATGGGGTCACAGCCTGGTAACTAGTCAACCTGGAGGGATGGACTCACAGCCTGGTAACTAGTAAACCTGGAGGGATGGAGTCACAGCCTGGTAACTAGTAAACCTGGAGGGATGGAGTCACAGCCTGGTGACTAGTAAACCTGGAGGGATGGAGTCACAGCCTGGTAACTATTAAACCTGGAGGGATGGATTCACAGCCTGGTAACTAGTCAACCCGGAGGGATGGATTCACAGCCTGGTAACTAGTTAACCTGGAGGGATGGAGTCACAGCCTGGTGACTAGTAAACCTGGAGGGATGGACTCACAGCCTGGTAACTATTAAACCTGGAGGGATGGATTCACAGCCTGGTAACTACCAAGGTCAGGGGGACGGCTGGAAGAAAACACAACAGAGCTGCGGCAGTATGGATCCCTATTCCCTATAATGCACTACTTTTGACCAGAGCCGAGGAGTGCACTATAGAGATTGAAGAAGGGAATCTAGCTGTTGGTAATAGGAGACTATGTTCACTGCTACTGTAATATACCCAACGATGCCTGCATAGGAGCTCTGTCAAAACCGGAGGGAAAGCAAAAACTGTTTAAGGATGCATGTGTGCATTTATGTATGCATTCCTGCAAGACCTGCTGGGTTTTGTGTTTTTAAACGCTGGGGAAAATACTAGATCAATGTACTCCTACACACTCATTCCAGCAGAGTAATATCTCGTAATAACAACAGACAGTGGGAAACAGACTACTGAAGGTGTTTGTATAGCAAAGCACTGTGTTTGTACTGAACCTTAGTGGAATTAAATAATATTATACTTTTTTTGTATCAAGCATCTCAGAGTATGAGTGGTGATCTAGGATCAGGTCCTCTCTGTCCATGTAATCGTATTCATTATCATCTAGGATCAGGTCCCCTCTGTCAATGTAATCTTATTCATCATCATCTAGGATCAGGTCCCCTCTGTCCATGTAATCATATTCATTATCATCTAGGATCAGGTCCCCTCTGTCCATGTAACCATATTCATTATCATCTATCTATAAGGCAGAACTAGATCAACACTCCTACTCTGAGACCCTTGATAAATATGGCCCCTGGCAAAGAGGCAGGAAATACACGGCCTGGGGGAGAAACAGTCACAATTCCTCATTGAGAGAACAGGCTGGATTATATTAACATACAATGGATTCATATACATTAATATACTGTATCTGATGGTGTTGAACTACAGTTAGTACACAGTCCCTAACCCTGACATAAACGTTCAAACACATCTCTACTGAACCAGCTGACCTTAGGTGGACATGAATATTACATCAATATGTGAGGAATACAGGTGGGACTATCTTTGCAGTTGTGGCTCTAAAATGCGTCTGTAATGACAATAAACAGTAGCCTACCTCTGTGCTGCTGGTCTCAGTCTCTGCCTCGCAGCCGCTGTGGTTCTGGTTTTTGGAGGAGGAGGAGAGATGGGAGCTGGCTGTAGAGTTGGTTGTAGAGCTGACTGGTGCCTCCGCATGGGGACTTATAGATCCTCTCTCCTTAACTACTTTGTCTCTGCTGCTGCTCCTTCTCCTCCGACTGACCAGGAACTCCCTGCTCTGAAGCAGCTCTGGGAATGTGTCCTCATCATCCCCATCTTCATCATCACCTTCATCATCCTTCTCTGAGGAAGACTCCCTGCAGTCAGAGCTGTTTTTGATGAAGACGCTGTGGTCGGTGGTAGAGTGGCAGGTGGAGGGACTACAGGTGAAGCCTGAGAAGGTGATGGAGCTAGGTTTGTGTTTGATGATGCAGGGGTGATCGCAGAGGCCTAGCCCTGCCAAGGGGGCCTCAAATAGGGCCAGGGTAAGGGAGGGATGTGTGAAGGGATCCATGTTGTTGTCTACACTGACCACTAGAGAAGGGTTGGAGCTAAAATCCTCTGATTGGACCACAGAGATAGTGACGTGGCTGACCTCTGTCTCTGATTGGACCAGAAGGGTAGGGATATGTCCATTCTCTGTTGGGACTAGAGGGACGGAGACATGGTTGTCTTCTGTGTGTTCCAGATCAGTAGGGACTTGTCTGTTCTCCACAGGTCCCTCTGAGTAGTCCTCAGGCTGGCTGTCTGCCTCTGTCCACCTGGGTGACTCCTCCTCTAGCTCCCCGTCTGTCTCCGTCTGCCTGGGTGAGGTATGCCCCAGCTCCATGTCTGTCTCTGTCTGCCTGGGTGAGGTATGGCCCAGCTCCATGTCTGTCTCTGTCTGCCTGGGTGAGGTATGCCCCAGCTCCATGTTCTCTAGCTGACCAGAGAGGTTAGCATCCAGGGTATGTCCTGATTCTACACGTCTGTTACTGTCCTCAACTTCCAGGTTTTCCTCTATCCTAGGAGCAAGAACATCCACATCTCCCTCTATCCTAGGAGAAGGAACATTGGAGGCTAGGCAGTGGTCCTCAGCTGCTCCTGGAGAACTGCTGTGTAAATCCAATCCATTGTTATTGGCATCATCAGGCGATGGTGATGTGACACTGCTTGGCTCACTGATTAGACCCGCGGGACAGACGATCTCGTCTAGGTCTAGTGGGTCAGGGGGGGAGACATCAAAACCAGACTCTGCTGGCCCTCCTGGACCTCCAGTACTAACAGCTAGATCTCCCTCTATCCCAGGGGCTCCAGTACTGTTATATTCACAACCTGCCTCCCTGTCCTGCTGGGGTGTGTCCTGGTTGTCTAGTTCCAGTTTCGACAGCTCCAGGCTTAGAGGTCCTGGCAGACAGACATCCTCACTGCTCTCTGTGGAGCTGTCGTCATCATGAGAAGACTCTGGAGCACAGTCTGAGGAGGACTGGTGTGTTAGTGTCTGTGGTTGTGTCTGTTTCTGTATCTGTGTCTGTGCCGTTGGCTGTGTCTGTGGTGAGAAGGTCCTGGCTGGTGATGCTGACATGGCCAGAGACTGTCGCACCTTAAGAGTAAACATCAGAGCTGTGTCCATGTTGTCTCTACAGTCTGTTACAGTGTGTTACTAGGGAACAGGTAGTCTGGTGGTGTGGCTGGTGGTCAGGTAGATCCAGAGGGACTGCTGACTGATGAAAGAGCTATATGGATTTGCCATGTTCCTCTCAGACATCCTCATCACCTGGCTTAGCAACACCAACCTTCACATAGATCAAACAGCAGATCACTTGAAACAAATAGAGAAGATGCAGCATTAAAAACAGACAAGATACAGCATTAAAAACAGACAAGATACAGCATTAAAAACAGACAAGATACAGCATTAAAAACAGACAAGATACAGCATTAAAAACAGACAAGATACAGCATTAAAAACAGACAAGATACAGCATTACTAACAGACAAGATACAGCATTACTAACAGACAAGATACAGCATTAAAAACAGACAAGATACAGCATTAAAAACAGACAAGATACAGCATTACTAACAGACAAGATACAGCATTAAAAACAGACAAGATACAGCATTACTAACAGACAAGATACAGCATTAAAAACAGACAAGATACAGCATTACTAACAGACAAGATACAGCATTAAAAACAGACAAGATACAGCATTAAAAACAGACAAGATACAAAATTAAAAACAGACAAGATACAGCATTAAAAACAGACAAGAATCAGCATTAAAAACAGACAAGATACAGCATTACTAACAGACAAGATACAGCATTAAAAACAGACAAGATACAGCATTAAAAACAGACAAGATACAAAATTAAAAACAGACAAGATACAGCATTAAAAACAGACAAGATACAACATTAAAAACAGACAAGATACAGCATTAAAAACAGAGAAGATACAGCAAAACATAGATGGACGATAACATTACAACATTAAACAAACAGAGAAGATACAGCAATATAGAAGATACAGCATTGGAGAGGATACAGATAAGGTACTGCATTATAGAGGATACAGAGAAGATACAGTAATATAGAAGATACAGCATTGGAGAGGATACAGATAAGGTACTGCATTAGAGAGGATACAGAGAAGATACAGCAAAACAAAGATAGAAGATAACGTTACAACATTAAACAAACAGAGAGGATACAGTAATATAGAAGATACAGCATTGGAGAGGATACAGATAAGGTACTGCATTAGAGAGGATACAGATAAGGTACTGCATTAGAGAGGATACAGAGAAGATACAGTAATATAGAAGATACAGCATTGGAGAGGATACGGATAAGGTACTGCATTAGAGAGGATACGGATAAGGTACTGCATTGGAGAGGATGCAGAGAGGATACAGTAATATAGAAGATACAGCATTGGAGAGGATACAGATAAGGTACTGCATTAGAGAGGATACAGATAAGGTACTGCATTAGAGAGGATACAGAGAAGATACAGTAATATAGAAGATACAGCATTGGAGAGGATACGGATAAGGTACTGCATTAGAGAGGATACAAAGAAGATAATGCATTAGAGAAGACACTGCATTAGAAAAGACACTGCATTAGAGAAGATATTGCATTAGAGAAGATACTGCATTAGAAAAGACACTGCATTAGATAAGACATTGCATCAGAGAATATACTTAAAAGATACTGCATTAGAGAAGACACTGCATTAGAGAAGATACAAAGAAGATAATGCATTAGAGAAGATACATAGAAGATACTGCATTAGAGAAGATACTGCATTAATACAAACAGACTAAAAAAAAACATTAGTTCCAAGTCATAAGAACCTCACAGCGACATTTCTCAAAGACTGCCTGCTGTCCTCGGGTTCAGATCCATCACACACATCCATCTCAACTAAAAGAATAGTAATGACTTTACCTTGAAGCACAGATTTACTAAGCTAGTATTTTGTAAGTGTGTTTCGTCTCTCCCCTTCTGACTCTCCTTCTAGCAGTGAACTAAGTACAGCAGGGTGAAGCCAGAGTCCAGCGGAGCTCATATTCAGGCTGCATTCCAAATGGCACCCTATGGCACTGGACTATGCATTACACTACTTTTGACCAGGGTCCACAGGGCTTTGGTCAAAAGTTTTGCATTATGGAGGGAATATGGTGCCATTTGGAACACAGCCCCAGAGAGGAGCTGCTAGCAATGAATCATAACATCTGGCTGCAGTCGCAACGTTCAAGTCTGGATCCGTTTCTGACACTATGGCAGTGACATCTCTGCACACAGGAATATAGCTACTCTTGACAGCAGCAGCTGTACACACACACATTCCATTAGCACTCCACTCTGTGTAGGGATCCCCATCTGTCTCAGGGTACAAAGGGAGGCTTTTCTCAGACAGCTCTTTCCAAACAAGCTGATAACAAAGTTACATCAGTAACTGCATTCCCTACATTTCACAGATAGATACACTAACCCCAACTGTGAGGTCATGCTACAGCTTAAACTCAGTCATGAATGCCTTTGCAACTGTCCTCATATTCTCTGTACAAGAACTTTGCTTTCTGTATGTATGGAGAGCTAGAAGTCCATTGATTAGTATGGTTGATCTGCATGGTGTAATGAATGATGATTTATTAGTATGGTTAATCTGTATGGTGAAATGAATGATTATTGATTAGAACCCAGAGGGCTCTCTATGGTCAGAGAGCCCTCAGAGTCCCCCCCCAAAGGTGCGGACTCCGACCGCAAATCCTGAACCTAGATGGGGCGCATTATGGTGGGCAACTAGCGTCAGTGGTGGCTCCGGTGCGGGATGTAGCACCCGCTCAGACCGCGGATCCGGCCATGAAGCCGGGCTGAATGTCGTGCCTGGACTGGGCACAGGAGCAGAGGAAGGCTCCGGCCATGGAGCGGGACTGGACGTCGTGCCTGGGATGGGCACCGGAGCAGAGGAAGATTCCGGCTATGGAGCGGGACTGGACGCTGTGCCTGGACTGGGCACCGGAGCAGAGGAAGGTGGCGGCCATGGCACCGGACTGTGAACCGTCGCTGGAAGCTCTGGACTGTGAACCGTCGCTGGAAGCTCTGGACTGTGAGCCGTCGCTGGAAGCTCTGGACTGTGAACCGTCGCTGGAAGCTCTGGACTGTGAACCGTCGCTGGAAGCTCTGGACTGTGAGCCGTCGCTGGAAGCTCTGGACTGTGAGCCGTCGCTGGAAGCTCTGGACTGTGAACCGTCGCTGGAAGCTCTGGACTGTGAGCCGTCGCTGGAAGCTCTGGACTGTGAACCGTCGCTGGAAGCTCTGGACTGTGAACCGTCGCTGGAAGCTCTGGACTGTGAACCGTCGCTGGAAGCTCTGGACTGTGAGCCGTCGCTGGAAGCTCTGGACTGTGAGCCGTCGCTGGAACCCTGGACTGTGAACCGTCGCTGGAAGCTCTGGACTGTGAACCGTCGCTGGAAGCTCTGGACTGTGAGCCGTCGCTGGAAGCTCTGGACTGTGAACCGTCGCTGGAAGCTCTGGACTGTGAACCGTCGCTGGAAGGCCTGGACTGTGAACCGTCGCTGGAAGGCCTGGACTGTGAACCGTCGCTGGAAGGCCTGGACTGTGAGCCGGCACAGGATGTACCGGGCTGGGAAGGCACACTGGAGGCCTGGTGCGTGGAGCCGGCACAGGTTTCACCGAACTGATGACACGCTCTTCAGGGTGATTGCAGGGAGCCGGCACAGGATGTACCGGGCTGGGGAGGAGCACTGGAGGCCTGGTGCGTGGAGCCGGCAGAGGTTTCACCGGACTGATGACACGCTCTTCAGGGCGAGTGTGGGAAAGCCGGCACAGGATATACCGGGCTGGGGAAGGCGCTCTTCAGGGCGAATACGCTGCAGAATACACCTAACCATCATCTCTCTCCCATCTCCCTCCTCACACTGCTCCATCGACTCGCCGACGGTCTCTGGCTCTCTCCTTGCCTCGACCGAAATGTTGGGGTTTCTGTGGCCGCGGACACCGGCGTCGTCGCTGTCCTCCTATACTCCTTGGCGACTCCCGCCAAAGTTCGTAGTGCACATAGCACTAAACACAAACACTATCCCACAACGCAGGTGGGAAAAGGACCACACTAAGTATGATCCCCAATTAGAGGCAACGATCATCAGCTGCCTCCAAATGGGAACCATACTCACACCAACATAGAAAATGAAAACTAGAAAACCCCCTAGTCACGCCCTGACCTAAAACACCATAGAGAACACCGAGGGCTCTCTATGGTCAGGGCGTGACAAATGGATGGTTATTTATTAGTATGGTTGATCTGTACACACTTAGAAAAAAGGGTTGCAAAAATAGGTTCTTCGGCTGTCCCATATGAGAACCCTGTTTGGTTCAAGGTAGAAACCTTTTTGGTTTCTGTGGAAAGAGTTCTACATGGAACCTAATAGGGTTTTAACGGGAAACAAAGGGTTCTACCCTGGAACAAAAAAGGGTTCTTCAAAGGGTTATCTTATTGGGACAGTAAAATAACCCTTTTAGGTTCTAGATAGCACCTTTTTGTAAGTGTGTATGGTGTAATGGATGACTCCTAAGCTGACACACAGCTATCCATGAAACAGCTATGGAGAATCAGAGATCTGGTGCCCATGTAGCTACAGTATAGCCTGCTGCTCTGTTGACACACACACACACACACACACACACACACACACACACACACACACACACACATACCCTGCTGCCCTGAGAGCCAAGCAGCTGCTGCATCTTGGACCATGGCCCTGACTCTAGCTCTTATAACAACTGCTCAAATACACAAATGCTGTAGATCTGTAGATCTGTTCTATGTGCCCTATTTGTTTATCTTTTTGAGGATCTGAGGGCCCAAGCCAAATCTTGGGGGGAGAGGAATTGTTGTGCCTTCTTCATGACTTTGTTGGTGTGTGTGGACCATGTTAATTCCTTAGTGATGTGGACACAGAGGAACTTGAAGCTCCCAACCAGCTCCTCAGCCCAGTCGATGTGGATGGGGGTGTGCTCAGCCCTCCTGTTTTCTGTAACCCAGGATTAGCTCCTTCGTTTTGCTGACATTGAGGAAGAGGTTGTTGTTCTGGCACCACACTACCAGGTCACTGACCTCCTCCTTATATGCTGTCTCAACGTCGTCGGAGATCAGGCCTACCACCGTTGTGTCTTCAACAAACGTATTAATGATGACGTTGGGAGTTGTGCATGGCCAGGAAGATGTGTTGTTGCCTACCCTCACCACCTGGGGCGGCCCGTCGGGAAGTCCAGGATCCAGTTGCAGAGGAGGGTGTTCAGTTCCAGATAACGGAAAATAATCATCTCTGGATTTTGACCTCTTTATTTAATTTCATTTTATAGTCCAAGTTGGTGTAGCCAGAAGGCTTGCGATTCATGTATTTTATGCTGTGACAAACATTTTAAAACAAGACCTTGAGAGATGATCATTGACTAGAATTTGCTAGAAATGTCATAGTTTTTTGGGGGGCTAATGAATGATAACGAATGCAGGAAGAAAATGTTAGCTTTTATGTAAAATATAGCCTACCTTAGAATAGCACATGATGCACAGCGGTTTAGATTCACGGGCAATGATCAACCACGGTGCTATCCATGGTGCTGAATCTCCACTACGTTTATCTGTTTGATTAGCACAATAGGCGGATATCATAAAGTAAAAACAGCCACAACTTTCCCAAATTCCTCCGATAGCCAGGTGCAAGGGGAGAGAAAAGTACCATGATGCATCTTTCAGTCAAATGTAGGCTAACATTTATGTTGCCTAATTATAACAACACTGTAATAACCTCATAATATTTGACCAGTCGGCCAATAGTGCTTCATAGGCCTTCATTAAAACTAGGCTACATCAACAAAATAGTGTGGAGACTTTGAGAGAACTTTGAGTTGATTAAATTGCAAATAATACCACAAGAAATCATTAGTGCATGTGTATATTTAGCCATTTCCAGCGGTATAATCATGTCTGATTTTTGGGGGGATTGTATTTCACGCTTTTAAATAGCACTTCGAGAATACCGGGAAGCCCAGTAATTTCTTTCAATTTTCTCAGGATGGAAAATTGGTTGATTCTCAATAAAATATTCAACCCTAGTCTCTATATGTTTTTATTATGTGAAACAGATCCCACAACTGAGGAATTCAATCTCTTGTTAAATTTTATCTGAACTATTTTCTTCAATTTAAGAAACATACAAATGTTTTAGATATTTTTTTGTCTTCTAGAAAATTGATCTACAAACACAATCAAAGAGTTGGATGTGAATATAGATATAGAGTTGGATGTGAATATAGATATAGAGTTGGATGTGAATATAGATATAGAGTTGGATGTGAATATAGATGTAGAGTTGGATGTGAATATAGATATAGAGTTGAATGTGAATATAGATATAGAGTTGGATGTGAATATAGATGTAGAGTTGGATGTGAATATAGATATAGAGTTGGATGTGAATATAGATATAGAGTTGAATGTGAATATAGATATAGAGTTGGATGTGAATATAGATATAGAGTTGGATGTGAATATAGATATAGAGTTGGATGTGAATATAGATATAGAGTTGGATGTGAATATAGATATAGAGTTGGATGTGAACATGGATATAGAGTTGGATGTGAATATAGATATAGAGTTGGATGTGAACATGGATATAGAGTTGGATGTGAATATAGATATAGAGTTGGATGTGAACATGGATATAGAGTTGGATGTGAACATGGATATAGAGTTGGATGTGAACATAGATATAGAGTTGGATGTGAATATAGATATAGAGATGGATGTGAATATAGAGTTGGATGTGAACATAGATATAGAGTTGGATGTGAATATAGATATAGAGTTGGATGTGAATATAGATATAGAGTTGGATGTGAACATGGATATAGAGTTGGATGTGAATATAGATATAGAGTTGGATGTGAACATGGATATAGAGTTGGATGTGAATATAGATATAGAGTTGGATGTGAACATGGATATAGAGTTGGATGTGAACATGGATATAGAGTTGGATGTGAACATAGATATAGAGTTGGATGTGAATATAGATATAGAGATGGATGTGAATATAGAGTTGGATGTGAACATAGATATAGAGTTGGATGTGAATATAGATATAGAGTTGGATGTGAACATAGATATAGATTTGGGTGTGAATATAGATATAGAGTTGGATGTGAACCTAGATATCGAGTTGGATGTGAATATAGATATAGAGTTGGATGTGAACATAGATATAGAGTTGAATGTGAATATAGATATAGAATTGGATGTGAATATAGATATAGAGTTGGATGTGAATATAGATATAGAGTTAGATGTGAATATAGATATAGAGTTGGATGTGAATATAGATATAGAGTTGGATGTGAATATAGATATAGAGTTGGATGTGAACATGGATATAGAGTTGGATGTGAACATAAATATAGAGTTGGATGTGAATATAGATATAGAGTTGGATGTGAACATGGATATAGAGTTGGATGTGAACATAGATATAGAGTTGGATGTGAATATAGATATAGAGTTGGATGTGAATATAGAGTTGGATGTGAACATAAATATAGAGTTAGATGTGAATATAGATATAGAGTTGGATGTGAACATAGATATAGATTTGGATGTGAATATAGATATAGAGTTGGATGTGAACATAGATATCGAGTTGGATGTGAATATAGATATAGAGTTGGATGTGAACATAGATATATAGTTGGATGTGAATATAGATATAGAGTTGGATGTGAATATAGATATAGAGTTGGATGTGAACATGGATATAGAGTTGGATGCGAATATGGATATAGAGTTGGATGTGAACATGGATATAGAGTTGGATGTGAATATAGATATAGAGTTGGATGTAAACATGGATATAGAGTTGGATGTGAACATGGATATAGAGTTGGATGTGAACATAGATATAGAGTTGGATGTGAATATAGATATAGAGTTGGATGTGAATATAGAGTTGGATGTGAACATAGATATAGAGTTGGATGTGAATATAGATATAGAGTTGGATGTGAACATAGATATAGAATTGGATGTGAATATAGATATAGAGTTGGATGTGAACCTAGATATCGAGTTGGATGTGAATATAGATATAGAGTTGGATGTGAATATAGATATAGAGTTGGATGTGAATATAGATATAGAGTTGGATGTGAACATGGATATAGAGTTGGATGTGAACATAAATATAGAGTTGGATGTGAATATAGATATAGAGTTGGATGTGAATATGGATATAGAGTTGGATGTGAACATAGATATAGAGTTGGATGTGAATATAGATATAGAGTTGGATGTGAATATAGAGTTGGATGTGAACATAAATATAGAGTTGGATGTGAATATAGATATAGAGTTGGATGTGAAAATAGATATAGATTTGGATGTGAATATAGATATAGAGTTGGATGTGAACATAGATATCGAGTTGGATGTGAATATAGATATATAGTTGGATGTGAATATAGATATAGAGTTGGATGTGAACATGGATATAGAGTTGGATGTGAACATGGATATAGAGTTAGATGTGAATATAGATATAGAGTTGGATGTGAACATGGATATAGAGTTGGATGTGAACATAGATATAGAGTTGGATGTGAATATAGATATAGAGTTGGATGTGAACATGGATATAGAGTTGGATGTGAACATAGATATAGAGTTGGATGTGAATATAGATATAGAGTTGGATGTGAATATAGAGTTGGATGTGAACATAGATATAGAGTTGGATGTGAACATGGATATAGAGTTGGATGTGAACATGGATATAGAGTTGGATGTGAATATAGAGTTGGATGTGAACATAGATATAGAGTTGGATGTGAACATGGATATAGAGTTGGATGTGAACATGGATATAGAGTTGGATGTGAATATAGATATAGAGTTGGATGTGAACATGGATATAGAGTTGGATGTGAACATAGATATAGAGTTGGATGTGAATATAGATATAGAGTTGGATGTGAACATGGATATAGAGTTGGATGTGAACATAGATATAGAGTTGGATGTGAATATAGATATAGAGTTGGATGTGAACATGGATATAGAGTTGGATGTGAACATAGATATAGAGTTGGATGTGAACATAGATATATAGTTGGATGTGAACATAGATATAGAGTTGGATGTGAATATAGATATAGAGTTGGATGTGAACATGGATATAGAGTTGGATGTGAACATGGATATAGAGTTGGATGTGAATATAGATATAGAGTTGGATGTGAATATAGATATAGAGTTGGATGTGAACATAGATATCGAGTTGGATGTGAACATAGATATAGAGTTGGATGTGAATATAGATATCGAGTTGGATGTGAACATAGATATAGAGTTGGATGTGAATATAGATATAGAGTTGGAAGTGAACATAGATATAGAGTTGGATGTGAACATAGACAAACAAAGTACAAAGTAATACAACTTGATTAAAGCAGAAAGTTGTAACAGCAGTTTTAACCTCTACAGCTCACACTAACCCACGGTGAGGACACCAGAACTGACATGTCAGAGATGGAAAGTGTCTAATAGGGCAATGAAAACAAAAAACAAACCGACAGAAAATGGAACCCTATTTCCTTTATAGTGCACTACTTTTGACCCGGACCGATATGGATCGGGCTTTGATCTAAAGTTATGCACTATATAGGGAATAGGGTGCCATTTGAGACACGAGTCTTACCTGTTAGGTGGAGAAGAGTCCTGTTTGTTGTCTAAACAGACAAACTGAGACCACAGCAACAAAACACTGGAGAGAGACAGAGTCCTATAGTGAAGCCACAGTTCTCTTAAGACAAAAGAGAGAGCAGGATAGAGAGTGAGGGAGAAAGGGACTAAGAGAGTCTGTCAGAAGAGAACAGAACAGTAGAAGAGAGAGTGAAAAAAGAGAGAGTAGAAGAGTCTCCTGTCAAAAGTGTCAGAAGTGAAGCCACTCAAAAAGGTCTTCCTCTGCAATTCAACTCTTCCTCAATTATTCCTCAACTATACCTATCTGTCCTCCCTCAGGGCTTACTGGAGGTTAACGCGGGATACCTCTATGCATGTTGCTGGCACTCTGACTAAGCCATTCAGAATATGTGTAAGTAAGGGCAAGGAGTGTGAGAGTGAGTGTGTGCATTTGTGTGGGAGGTGGAACGGGGAGGAGAGAGAGGTAGGAGAGAGAGGGAGGGGGGAGATAGAGATGAAGTGAGGGAGAGGAGTAGTATTTTACAGTAAAAGAACAAGGTAATATGTGGTTCCAGCTAACACAACAAGTTTGGCTGTGAAGACAGAGTGAGCTAATGACTCTATTGTCACTGGACTCAGAATGTGTGTGTGTGTGTGTGTGTGTGTGTGTGTGTGTGTGTGTGTGTGTGTGTGTGTGTGTGTGTGTGTGTGTGTGTGTGTGTGTGTGTGTGTGTGTGTGTGTGTGTGTGTGTGTGTGTGTGTGTGTGTGTGTGTGTGTGTGTGTGTGTGTCCGTGCATGCGTGCGTGTGTGTGTGTATCATCCTATTTGGATGCAACAGCATGGCAGTCAGGCACAGCAGAGTGGATTCCTACTGAGGAGGAGTGGCAACATGCCTTGATATCCTGCTGTAGCTGGTTAAAATATAAAGACACAGATAGCAGAGATAAGGAGTTCCAAAGGATCTTCTCGGGGTCAATGATATGCTGCTATGTTATAGGGAAACGTGTCAAACAGAGACATAATAAGGTATGTGAAGTATTTGCCATAGTGATAGTGCCTTGTTTGTCCAAAATAATACAGTTAAAATGTGAAGTTAGTCATAACTAATCTACTTTAGTTCAGCCATGTGCTGTCCATTACTGAATGACAGACAGGAGTCATTGATGGCAGCTCTGCACAACATTAGACTAGTAAAGGAAGGAGTCTGAACTAACCTGACCTCTGATCCAGAGAAGTCCAGGGGGAACAGAGCTCTGTCTGCACTCAGTAGGAGATAGAGTCACTCTTAGAACTAACTAGAAGCCTGTCATATAGAACTCTGTCTGCACTCAGTAGGAGATAGAGTCACTCTTAGAACTAACTAGAAGCCTGTCATATAGAACTCTGTCTGCACTCAGTAGGAGATAGAGTCACTCTTAGAACTAACTAGAAGCCTGTCATATAGAGCTCATCAGAGGGTGATATGAAGAGTAAACACATACACACACGTGAGGGGGTGCACTACAGCTGCTGTCTGCTGATTGGCTGAGTGTGTGTTATTTACATTCATTAGGGGCCACCTGATTGGCTAAAGTAGCTAATGAAGAATGCCAAAGGAGCTCACTCTCTGTAAATCACCCTGAAATCCACTCCACTCCAGAGAGAGAGAGAGAGAGAGAGAGAGAGCAAGAGAGAGAGAGAGAGAGAGAGAGAGAGAGAGAGAGAGAGAGAGAGAGAGAGAGAGCAGCTGCATTCATCTATACCCTCTCCTCACCCCCTCTCCCTGATCTTCCTAACCCATCTTCCTCCCATCCTCTTTCCTCCTCTCTCTTGAAGCCATAATCACAAAGCAGCCCCTGCTGCACTCTGACCTCCTCTGTCTTACTCTCATTCATAAAATACTCTGCTATACAGTCATGGATATCTTTCTCTGTCAACAATTGCTTCTGCCATCTCCTTGGAAAGCTGTTCTATGTCCTGCCATTGTCACGGCACTCTATACATCTAGTTTAAGAGATCAACCAACCCCGCCCTAACATACCAGTACATCCAAACATCCGAGAACAGTCATACACACAAGAAATAGTACTGTTATGCTTGTACAGTATTGTCATATCTAAATGAAATGTGCCATAGTTGTAAGGAAAGAGGTTTAGATGTTTTCTTTAGGTAAAACAGTTAATATAGCGATTTTCCTGTGGTGTTTCACATACAGTAGTGTTCAATGGCGACAGAATCTGGAAAAAGTCAGAAGTCTACAGTGTAACTAGAGAGGAAACCCTTTTGGTTCTGTTGCATGCTGCTAGGTTGAATGACATTCCTTAGTGTCCTTGGTGGTCCTATCTGGTTTTGTTGTTGTCTGAACGAGCAGATAAAAATCATCTTTACTACAGTGTCTTATACGGTCTGTTATGATCTCTGACCTCTGTGTGCAAAATGACACGACTTTGGAACGAGACACAAAGCAGGAAAACTCCAACCAGTTCAGTAGCCTATAAATATAAATGCAAAATGCAGCAATTTCAAAGACTTTACTGAGTTACAGTTCATATAAGGAAATCAGTCAATTGAAATAGATTCAGTAGGCCTTGATCTATGGATTTCACATGACTGGGAATACAGATATGCATCTGTTGGTCACAGATACCGTAAAAAAAAGTATCTGGTGTGACCACCATTTGCCTCATGAAGTGCGACACATCTCCTTCGCATAGAGTTGATCACGCTGTTGATTGTGGCCTGTGAAATGTTGTCCCACTCCTCTTCAATGGCTGTGCGAAGTTGCTGGATATTGGCCGGAACTGGAAAATACTGTCGTGCACGTCGATCCAGAGCATCCCAAACATGCTCAATGGGTGATATGTCTGGTGAGTATGCAGGCCATGGAAAAACTGGGACACTTTCAGCTTCCAGGAATTGTGTACAGATCCTTGTGACATGTGTCACGTGCATTATCATGCTGAAATATGAGGTGATGGCGATGGATGAATGGCACCACAATGGGCCTCAGGATCTCGTCACGGTATCTCTGTGCATTAAAATTGCCATCGATAAAATGCAATTGTGTTCGTTGTCCATAGCTTATGTCTGCCCATACCATAACCTCTGAACCACCATGGAGCACTCTGTTCACAACGTTGACATCAGCAAACCGCTCGTCCAAACAACGCGGTTGTGAGGCCAGTGGGACATACTGCCAAAACAAAACAAGGTTGGAGGAGGATTACGATGGAGATATTCATTACATTATTTGGCAACAGCTCTGGTGGACATTCCTGCAGTCAGCATGCCAATTGCACAATTCCTCAAAACTTGGGATATCTGTAGCATTGGGCTGTGTGACAAAACTGCGCATTTGTGGCCTTTTATTGCCCCCAGCACAAGGTAAACCTGTTTAATGATAATGTTGTTCAATCAGTTTCTTGATATGCCACACCTGAAAGGTGGATGGATTATCTTGGCAAAAGAGAATTACTCACTTACAGGGATGTAAAAAAATCTGTCCACAACATTTGAGAGATATAAGCTTATGGAACATTTCTGGGATCATTTATTTCAGCTCATGAAACATGGGAACAACACTTTACATTTATAGTTTTTTCAGTGTAGAGGAGAGGAGAGGAGAGGAGAGGAGAGGAGAGGAGAGGAGAGGAGAGGAGAGGAGAGGAGAGGAGAGGAGAGGAGAGGAGAGGAGAGGAGAGGAGAGGAGAGGAGAGGAGAGGAGAGGAGAGGAGAGGAGAGGAGAGGAGAGGACTAATTATTCCCTTTGCCAGCTCTTATGAACAACATTGGGGCAACAGTTGGAGGAACATGTTGAAAAAATGTCTGTTTTAGTGAAAGGCTGCCTTTGTCTTCCTCTGGTCTCATCTGGCTCAGCTGCTGAGGTTAAGAGGTCCTGCCTGTCTCCCAAATGGCACCCTATCCCCAATATAGTGCAGAGGCCCTGGTCAAAAGCAGTAAACTACATATGGAATAGAGTGCCATTTGGGACAGAGACAGGGTCTGTCTGTTCCAGGTTCTGTGTGACCAGGGGTTAGGGTTAGGGCTGGGAACAGCTCTAGTCAAACACAGCTCAATGTTTCGAAAGGCAGGCCTTGCTGCCCCGCTGGAGAACAGACTTGTTTGTGTCCATGGAGAAAGAGAGAGCGAGCGAGAGCGAGAGCGAGAGCGAGAGAGAGAGAGAGAGAGAGAGAGAGAGAGAGAGAGAGAGAGAGAGAGAGAGAGAGAGAGAGAGAGAGAGAGAGAGAGAGAGAGAGCGAGAGGAGGAACGACTAAATTAGGGAAAAGAGAGCACCTGGTCTGATAAGCAGTTGAGTTGAGCTGTGCTGTGCAGACTAACTGGCTAATGTAATGACACAGTACCTAGTATCTAGCCGTGAACTAAAATCTTACAACAACAGTGTGTATGTGTATGTGTGTGTGTATATGTGTGCGTACATGCTTGCGTGCATGTGTGTGGGTGAGCGCAGGTGCATGTCTCTATGTGTGATTCAGGTGGTAGATTGACAGGAGGCAGGGTTGATGGGATATTGCTCTGCTGGTGAGCGGTGAGCAATATAGAGCTGTTTCCCCAACCCGCAGGCTGCTATGACAGCTATGTGAAGACATGGCCGGAGGGACTAGAAGAGTCTGCCAAGACAACCAACAGCTAGAGATGCAAGCATGCCAGGGCCAGAAACAGGATACTGCTGTTCCTCTAGAGTTGATTACAATGTTTCTACTGGGTATTTCTATTTTATTTTCCTTTATGACACACCTCTTCATCTTCTGCTGATGTATAGTATATAGAATTCCCTCCCTCTAACAGAGAGCCCATTGGACAAAGTTGTGATTGTCAGGGGTCATGACGCAATCGTAGGCTGGTGCCTAGCCGAATTCCGAATGAGTGTTCTCACATACTTCCTTAATAAAAAGACCTTCACTTGAAAAAACTAGAAAATATCGGATATGGTACTGTTTGTCCATTTTGAGACACTGTAGCCAGAAAATAATCTCAGAATTATTCTATCACTCAAGACATCTGTCATTCCTTTTGATGATTTTCCTTCTGATGTTTTTCCTTCTGATGTTTTTCCTTCTGATGTTTTTACCGAGATCTTAGTTGCACAATTTTACATCTAACTAAGATGTTTGGTGCAGTATTTCGGGAAGTGACAAAACTTGCATGAAAACTATTAGTCTCTAGCTGAATGACAACAAACATTGAAGAATCTCTCCTGTTGACCAATCACCGACGAAGGGGCGTAGACTTCGGCTACAGACTTCAGCTTGCCTTGAGAAAAAATGTTGTGTGCACGAACAGCCCAGAAAACCTTGCAGAAGACCAAAACTAACAAAAACGTTACAAAATGTTGTCATAATATATGCACAAACTGTTCTAAACTGTTTCAGATGGGCATCATGCAGACCCCTTTAGGGTCCCCAAGACACCAGATGAAATGAGGGCTCATTCAGTAATAAACCTCCCAGTATACTGGGACACAAGGCTGCACAACATATTTGTATCTGCCAAGATCATTGCACATGTCACGTTCTGACCTTTATTTCCTTTGTTTTGTATTTAGTTAGTATGGTCAGGGCGTGAGTTGGGTGGGCAGTCTATGTTTGATTTTCTATGATTTGGGGATTTCTATGTTTCGGCCTAGTATGGTTCTCAATCAGAGGCATGTGTCATTAGTTGTCTCTGATTGAGAATCATACTTAGGTAGCCTGGGTTGCACTGTTTGTTTGTGGGTGATTGTCTATGTTAGTGGCTTGTGTCAGCACAGGTCTCATTTGTAGCTTCACGGTCGTATTTGGTTTATTGTTTTTTGTTATTCTTTTGTATAGTGTTCAGTGTTCTCTTTATTAAAATTCACTATGAACACATACCACGCCGCATATTGGTCCTCTGATCCTTCTCGCCTCTCCTCTTCAGATGAAGAGGAGGAAGACCGTGACAGCACACATCTCTCTGGTTTGACAAAAACAAAGTGCGCTGTCATCCCTCTTGCCTTTCCTCTATATTGTCTCTATTCAGTGGAATGAATCAGACACGGACTGTCAGGACAGAAGAGGAATGTCAAGAGATTGTGGTTCCTATAGAACAGAGACGGAAAGAGGGAGGACAGAGAGAGAGAGTTGGCGAGAGAGAGAGTTGGCGAGAGAGAGAGAGAGAGAGAGAGAGAGAGAAGCCAGCTGCAACATGTGGCTGTATGGGTGAAGGCCTGCTGCCTGCCAGCAACAAATCATGCTGTTGTGCTCAGCCAAGTCTGAGAGACTGCTCTTCACTTAACTTCAAATTTGTGTAAAACCCCTAAGATCACCTTCCCAAACAAGACAATAGGCATATTGGGGGCTGCATCCATAGGGCCCTGGTTAAAATTTGTGCACTATATTCGGAATAGGGTGCCATTTGCGGCGCAGGCTGAATGTCAGACATTACATTTCAAATGGTACTCTTACACAACAGTCACAATATTTACACCACCCAAGGACAATGAATAAAATACCACAATGAGATAACACTCTTTTGTAGAACATTGCAGCAATACCTCTGTCCTTGACTCAATATTCCCATTCCATTCCCATTCCTTTTATATTCTCCTGCATTTCCAGCATTCCAGAGAGCATAGACAGATGTTCTGTGTTATCCTTCCTCCCTGCAATCTCTCTCTCTCTCTCTCTTAGTTAGGGGGCGGGGGGTGGGGGGTTCTGTGTTATCCCTCTTCCCTGCAGTCTCTCTCTCTCTCTCTCTCTCTCTCTCTCTTCTCTTAGTTAGGGTGGGTGGGGGTTCTGTGTTATCCTTCCTCCCTGCAATCTCTCTCTCTCTCTCTCTTTCTCTCGGAGGACCTGAGCCCTAGGACCATGCCTCAGGACATCCTGGCCTGATGACTCTTTGCTGTCCCCAGTCCACCTGGTCGTGCTGCAGCTCCAGTTTCAACTGTTCTGCCTGCGGCTATGGAACCCTGACCTGTTCACCGGACGTGCTACCTGGCTCAGACCTGCTGTCTTCAACTCTCTAGAGACAGCAGGTGCGGTAGAGATACTCTGAATGATCGGCTATGAAAAGCCAACTGACATTTACTCCTGAGGTTCTGACCTGTTGCACCCTCTACAACCACTGTGATTATTATTATCTGACCCTGCTGGTTATCTATGAACATTTTAACATGGCCATGTTCAGTTGTAATCTCCACCCGGCACAGCCAGAAGAGGACTGGCCACCCCTCATAGCCTGGTTCCTCTCTAGGTTTCTTCCTAGGTTCCAGCCTTTCCAGGGAGTTTTTCCTAGCCACCGTGCTTCTACACCTGCATTGCCTGCTGTTTGGGGGTTTACACTGAGTTTCTGTACAGCACTTTGTGACATCAGCTGATGTAAGGGCTTTATAAGTACATTTAATTGAATTTGATTGATACTGTATTTAGATTACATTAGGCATACTGCAATATGAAATACAGAAATGTACTTGCCAATTAGCGTCCTGTAAATTACTATCAAATTCACGGCAACACCTTTACACTGTAGCCTACAGTGTTTGAGATGGTTTACTGAAACAATTGATTTACCTCTGAGAGAGAGAAAGAGATAGACAGTGTGAGTGGGCCCTGACAATAAATCTCAGGAATGCAAAAAGAAAGGTGTTCCAAAAAAGGTCCAGTTGCCAGGACCACTAATACGAATTCCATCTAGACACCGTTAACCTAGAGCACACAAAAAAAATATACATACCTCGGCCTAAACATCAGCGCCAGAGGTAACTTCCACAAAGCTGTAAACAATCTGAGAGGCAAGGCAAGAAGGGTCTTCTATGCCATCAAAAGGAACATCAAATTCGACATATCAATTAGGATCTGGCTAAAAAAATACTTGAATCAGTCTTAGATCCCATTGCCCTTTATGGTTGTGAGGTCTAGGGTCCACTCACCAACCAAGAATTCACAAAATGAGACAAACACCAAATGAAGACTCTGCATGCAGAATTCTGCAAAATATCCTCCGTGTACAACGTAAAATACCACATAATGCATGTAGAGCAGAATTAGGCCGATACCCGCTAATAATCTAAATCCAGAAAAGAGACGTTAAATTCTACAACTACATGAAGAGAGCCATCACCTACAGAGAGATGAACCTGTAGAAGAGTCCCCTAAGCAAGCTGGTCCTGGGGCTCTGTTCACACAGACAGAGACAGAGAGACAGAGAGACAGAGAGACAGAGAGAGAGAGAGAGAGAGAGAGAGAGAAAGAGAGAGAGAGAGAGAGAGAGAGTACTTTTAACCAACCTATAGGACTATGGTCAAAAGTCTATATAGGGTACCATTTGGGAAGGCCCCCGAAGACAATACCGGCGAGACGGGTGCTGCTGCCGGGTCTAGACCCTCCTCCTCCTCCTCCCCCAGGGACCCCAGATTATCAACACAGACTGTGTCCTAAATGGCACTGTATTCCCTATTTAGTGCACTACTTTTGACCAGGCCATATTGGAATGGAGCAGGAGTGAATGAATTGTTCTAATCTTCAGAGCGCAGTTAGCTGTTAGCCTTAGAACACCCAGGAGACTGGATCTGCATCTCATTTGGTTTATCTGTGGCCAACAGCAGGTAGCATCAGACCTAAACAGAGATTACTACTGAAGACTAGTTTTCAATATTTAGATGGTAAAATAGACTTGAATCTCATTATGCTTTATTGCAATGTGTCACCCTTATCTTTGAGAACAGGGCAGACCTTGAACAAACTCACACATGTTCTAGCCTAGTGTTGTATTAGATATTACACTGCGATCAGAGTTGCTTTGCAGATAAACTGGTGCGTAAGCAAGAGCTGACATTAACACATAAAGTCATGTCATCCTCTTTATCCTGGTCAGGAGAGAAGGAAGAACAGAGATTACACATAGTTTGCATCCCAAGTAGCACCCACTTCCCTATATAGTGCACTACATGGGCTCTGGTCAAAAGTAGTGCACTATATAGGGAATATGGTACCATTTGGGGCGCAGGCATAAATAGGTAATAAACCATAACAACAGGACACCTCCATCCCTGATGTCACAAAACAAATTCTCAAACATCTGTGTGTGAGTGGAGATGATCAAGGCGCTGGTTGAAATGACAATGGGAAGAGAGGGGGTAAACATGACCTGAAATACTGCACTGTCCCATCATCAAGCCTGTCATTTCCATGCTGCTGCTCTGTGATTACAGTGAGGTAGAGTCAGGCGTGTGGGTGAGCAGCTGGCTGCCTATGTTATACACGTGTACACAGAGACGTGCACACGCACAGGCACACACACACGTGCACTGGCACAGAGACATGCACACGTACAGGCACACACACACATGCACTGGCACAGAGACGTGCACACGTACAGGCACACACACACATGCACTGGCACAGAGACATGCACACGTACAGGCACACACACACATGCACTGGCACAGAGACGTGCACACGCACAGGCACACACACACACATGCACTGGCACAGAGACATGCACACGTACAGGCACACACACACATGCACTGGCACAGAGACATGCACACGTGCACACGTACAGGCACACACACACATGCACTGGCACAGAGACATGCACACGTACAGGCACACACACACACATGCACTGGCACAGAGACATGCACACGTACAGGCACACACACACACATGCACAGGCACAGAGACATGCACACGTACAGGCACACACACACACATGCACAGGCACAGTGACATGCACACGTACAGGCACACACACACATGCACAGGCACAGAGACATGCACACGTACAGGCACACACACACATGCACAGGCACAGAGACATGCACACGTACAGGCACACACACACATGGACAGGCACAGAGACATGCACAGGCACAGAGACATTCACAGGCACACACACACATGCACAGGCACAGAGACATTCACACGTACAGGCACACACACACATGGACAGGCACAGAGACATGCACACGTACAGGCACACACACACATGCACAGGCACTATATACACTGGAAATGTACAGTGCTTTCAGAAAGTATTTATACCTCTTGATTTATTCCACATTTTGTTGTGTTACAGCTAGAATTCAAAATGGTTAAAACACATTTTTAACTCACCCATCTACACACAATCACCAATATTGACAAAGTGAAAATATGATGTTACATTTCTTTGCAAATCTATTAAAAATGAAATACAGAAATATCTAATTGACATAAGTATTCACACCCCTAAGTCAATACATGTTAGAATCACCTTTGGCAGCAATTACAGCTGTGAGTCTTTCTTGGTAAGTCTGTAAGAACTTTGCACACCTGGATTGTACAATATTTGCACATTATTCTTTTAAAATTCTTCAAGCTCTGTCAAATTGATTGTTGATCATTGCTAAACAGAAATGTTCAAATCTTGCCATAGATTTTCAAGACAAGTCAAAACTAGGCCACTCAGGAACATTCAATGTCGTCTTGGTATGAAACTCCAGTGTATATTTGGCCTTGCGTTTTAGGTTATTGTCCTGCTGAAAGGTGAATTTGTCTCCCAGTGTCGGTTGGAAAGCAGACTGAACCAGGTTTTCCTCTAGGATTTTGCCTGTGCTTAGGCCTAAAAAACTCCTTAGTTCTTGCTGATGGCCATAACATGATGCAGCCACCACAATGATTTAAAATATGAAGAGTGGTACTTATTAATATGTTGGATTCACCACAAACATAACGCTTTCTATTCAGGACTTAAAGTTCTTTTTTTTTTACAATTATTTTTTCAGTTTTACTTCAGTGCCTTATTTCCAACAGGATATTTATATTCTGTATAGGACTTCTTTTCACTCTGTCATTTAGGTTAGTATTTGTGGAGTAACTACGATGTTTTCTCCTAGCACAGCCTTTAAACTCTAACTGTTTTAAAGTCACCATTGTCCTCATGGTGAAATCCCTGAGCGGTTTCCTTCCTCTCCGGCAACTGAGTTAGGAAGGATACCTGTATCTTTGTGGTTACTGGGTGTATTGATACAACATCCAAAGTGTAATTAATAACTTCACCATGCTCAAAGGGATATTCAACATCTGCTTTTCCTTTATTTTACCCATCTACCAATAGGTGCCCTTCTTAACAAGGCTTTGGAAAACCTCCCTGGTCTTTGTTGTTGAATCTGTGTTTGAAATTACAGATACTTGTATGTGTGGGGTACAGAGATGAGGTAGTCTTTTGAAAATTATGTTAAACACTATTATTGCACACAGAGTGAGTCGATGCAAATAATTATGCGACTTGTTAAGTAAATTCTTACTCCTGAACTTATTTAGGCCACAACAAAGGGTTGAATACTTATGGACTCCAGACATTTCATCTTTCAATTTATTTATTCATTTGTGAAAATTTCTAAAAACATAATTCTACTTTGAAATTATGGGGTATTGTGTGTAGACCAATAACATTCAGGCTGTAACACAACAAAATGTGGAAAAAGTCAAGGGGTGTGAATATTTTCTGAAGGCACTGTATTCACCTGAACAACAAGCTCCGTCCCACCTGCTGTAACATGCTCTGCCAGCTTCGCAATCAGATGTAAAAATTCCTTCCTTCCGAGGTGAGAGGAGGGAGAGGTGGGACATGAGGAGAGGAGGAGAGGTGGAGAGGAGGGAGTAGGAAGAGGTGGGAGGAGAGCGAGGGGGGGGGGGATCTATGCCATAATGGATAAGCAATTCACAGGTATGTTTGAATGCTCAGCGTGATGTCAGATCCCACCCTCCCATCCCTCAACAGTACAGGTCAACATGTGAGCTTGCCTCCCAAATGGCACTCTATTTCTAGTCAAAAGTAGGGCACTATAGGCAATAGGGTGCTATTTTGGATGCACTCCCTATTCACCCAGACAACCGTTTCTCCCATCTACACAGTGTAGCAATCATACTGTAAATCGTGATAACATTCATTTTGCAGTTATTTGATCTCTCAGTATGGAGACTGGACTTATCGAACTCAAACACTGGCTGAATAGTCTGTCTGTGGACAGGCACACAAACATGCACGCAAGCACGCACAGACACACACAATACACACAGGGTGAATTTCATGCCCTTCCAGAGAATAGGCCTAGTTCCTGTATTAGGTAAATATGTCACACCACAAAGCAGTTTATAGCAGGAAAAACACAGACAAACAACAAAAGAAAACCCTTACAATGTATGACAGTTCACCACAAGGAACCACAAGTCAACTCACCACCAGGAACAAACACATCTCCCCTTTGTCATGCTTCTCTGTCAGGTGAGGACAGAAGACGACCTGAGGTTTTGAAGAACAATAGTAGTAGATGTAATCACAGTGAGTCAGAGAGTGAGAGCACAAGAGAGTGAGAGCACAAGAGAGTGAGAGCACAAGAGAGAGAGAGCTCAAGAGGGAGAGAGACTCGTACATTTCCTCAGTGAAAACAATGTACTGAGAAAATATCAAATTGGCTTTTTACCATATTACCGTACAGACCACATATTCACCCTGCACACCCTAATTGACAAACAAACAAACCAAAACAAAGGCTACTCATGCTTTGTTGATTTAGAAAAACTTTTGACTCAATTTGGCATGAGGGTCTGCAATATAAATTTATGGAAAGTGGTGTTGTGGGAAAAACATACGACATTATAAAATCCATGTACACAAACAACAAGTGTGCGGTTAAAATTGGCAAAAAAACACAAACATTTCTTTCCACAGGGCTGTGGGGTGAGACAGTGATGCAGTTTACTATATATCAACGAACTGGCGAAGGGCACTAGAACAGTCTGCAGCACCCAGCCTCACCCTACTAGAACCCTACTATAATCTGAAGTCAAATGTCTACTGTTTGCTGATGATCTGGTGCTTCTGTCCCCAACTAAAGAGGGCCTACAGCAGCACCTAGATATTCTGCACAGATTCTGCCAGACCTGGGCCCTGACAGTAAATCTCAGTAAGACAAAAAACAAGGGTGTTCCAAAAAAGGTCCAGTTCCCAGGACCACAAATACAAATTCCATCTCGACACCATTGTCCAAGAGAAAACAAAAAACTATACATACCTCGGCCTAAACATCAGCGCCACAGGTAATTTCCACAAAGCTGTGAACGAGCTGAAAGACAAGGCAAGGAGGGCCTTCTATGCCATCAAAAGGAACATCAAATTCGACATGTCAATTAGGATCTGGCTAAAAATACTTGAATCATTTATAGAACCCATTGCCCTTTATGGTTGTGAGGTCTGGGTTCTGCTCACCAACCAATAATCCACAAAATGGGACAAACACCAAATTAAGACTCTGCATGCAGAATTCTGCTCAAATATCCTTCGTGTACAACATTAAACACCAATAATGCATGTAGAGCAGAATTAGGCTGATACCTGCTAATTATCTAAATCCAGAAAAGAGAGGTTACAATCTACAACTACCTGAAAGGAAGCGATTCCCAAACCTTCCACAACAAAGCCATCACCTACAGAGAGATGAACCTGGAGAAGAGTCCCCTAAGCAAGCTGGTCCTGGGGCTCTGTTCACAAACCCACCCCACAGAGTCCCAGGACAGCAACACAATTAGACCCAACCAAATCATGAGAAAATAAAAAGATAATTACTTGAAACATTGGAAAGAATTAACAAAAAACAGAGCAAACTAGAATGCTACTTGGCCCTGAACAGAGAGTACACAGTGGCAGAATACCTGACCATTGTGACTGACCCAAACTTAAGGAAAGCGTTGACTATGCATAGACTCAGTGATGTCACGGATCCCTCAGAACTTTCATTATGCACACCTGTCCCTTATTCCCACTGATTAGTACATGCATAAGTGTGCCCTTTGGTTTCTATTAGGCTGTCCATTATTTTTACAATGCCCATTGGTGCGGGTGAGTACCTGTGCTGTGTGTTTTGGCATTCGTGCCATTGAGGATTGTGCAGATGATTACGGGTCTTGTCCTGTGTGATAATCACTGTGCGTTAGTGTATTTATTCCTCACTCTTTTGTTTTGGGTTTCTACCCTTTACGGCACTCCGTAATTTGGGCTTAATAAAAACCCTATTATGCATTCCTGCGCTTGTCTCCCGTATCATTCATACCAACGTGACAAGTGAACATAGCCTTGCTATTGAGAAAGGGTGTTGTAGGCAGACCTGGCTCTCAAGAGAAGACAGGCTATGTGCTCACTGCCCACAAAATGAGGTGGAAACAGAGCTGCACTTTCTTACCTCCTGCCAAATGTATGGCCATATTAGAGACACACATTTCCCTCAGATTACACAGATCCACAAAGAATTCTAAAACAAATCCAATTTTGGTAAACTCCCATATCTACTGGGTGAAATACCACAGTGTGCCATCACAGCAGCAAGATTTGTGACCTGTTGCCACAAGAAAAGGGCAACCAGTGAAGAACAAACACCATTGTAAATACAATCCATATTTATGCTTATTTATTTTCCCTTTTGTACTTTAACCATGTGTACATTGTTACAACACTGTATATATACATAATATAACATTTGAAATGTCTTTATTATTTTGGAACTTCGGTGAGTGTAATGTTTACTGTACATTTTCATTGTTTAAATTGAATTTAATTGAGAGAGAGAGAGAGAGAGAGAGAGAGGAGGACCAGAGTAGTGATGCGGGTTGGCTCATAGGCCTATATCAGTGGGGCGGACGGGTTTAGGATCATTAACTATTGTGTGGATTAAGGGCAGGTGGGTGGTGGGCGGGTTGAATAAAGAGAAAACAATACCTTAAGAAATCATTATTTTAGGCTATCTGGCATTAGTGCATAAGCCTAGTCTTTAGGCCCTAAATATATGGTGCCTACACACCAATGGCAAAATGTTTCTGGAAGCGGGCAGAAAAAGCTCATGTCAATCCAAAAGGACAATGTCAGAGTCTAATTCAATAAGATAAAAGCTGCTAAAGGAGAGTTGAAAATAAAGAGAAGGGAGGGCCAGAAAAGTCATGTTTGGGAACAGCCTGGTCTCATAGACTAGACGCAAGCAGCGAAAGATTTGGTGAAATGGTGAAAGAGGATGATAGCAGTTAGGTTATGTGCATTGATTGTGAGGCACTAAACATATTCAACAGTCACAAGACAGGGACTTCAAATAGGCCCATGGCATGTCAAGGGAACTGTAGCTGACTGCTAAGATGGGTTAAATGGGAACTGTAATCTGGACACTGACTGTAGGTCAATAACCTCTCACATAACCTTAATATTCACTCCTGCAGAGTTTCTTGCAGTACATTTTGTGTGTAATTGTACAGAGGTGAAATAGACTATGATTTTTTTTCAGCATCTTCAGAGAATGCAAATGCTCCGTTAGATACCATCTGTATATAGGTGTTTATCAGCCTCATATACGCTGATAGTATTTCAACCATATAATATATGCATCCAAGCCAAACTAAAATCTTTTCAGAAACATACTGTGTTGGGTCATTTTCACAGCTTTCTATTTCCTTACAACCGGTGAAACTGATGTCATTGCGACATTTTGAACAGAAAATATTTCCCGTGTTGTTTTAGTTATTGCATTTTGTTCCAGGGTCCCTAAACATCTTTGCTCCACTAAAGAGGATGACAGAGAAAACTTTACCAATGTCAACTGGATTGAAGCATTCAAGTTGACTATGAAATACCCTACAGAAATGTCGGAAATTATAAGCAGGAACATATATAAATCCCCAAAACAAAATCCTGCACTCCCTGACAACAAAAAAACATTGCGCCGTCTTTGGCTGTAAGCTATAGCACATTGTCTATATTTGCTGGTTAGGGCCAGGTGAGACACTCAGATATACCATTACTTTCAGCCAATCAGCATTCAGGGCTCGAACCACCCAGTTTATAATAGCAATTGTAGGTGGATGCAGTTAAATAAACAGCTGACCCGCACACCACTAGACCAGAGGGTTTTTTCAGAACAATATGGTGAATCATAGGTTCCATCCAAATGGTACCCTATTCCCTACATAGTGCACTACTTTTGACCAGAGCCCCTCGTCAATAATAGTGCACTGTATAGGAAGAAAGGTTCCATTTGGGACGCTGACATGCTGTAGTGTGGGCTTGCCAGACAGCTCTGTAGCCTCACAATGGAAGAAACATTGTTGTTCTATCAGGGCACAAGGTGAGACCCAGATGCAGACACAGGAGGCAGATGGTTGGAGTCTTACAATGTTTCTTAATCCAAAAGGAGTAAGCAAGAGAATGGTCGTGGACAGGCAAAAAGGTCCAAATCAGATCAGAGTCCAGGAGGTACAGAGTGGCCGACAGGCTCGTGGTCAAGGCAGGCAGAATGGTCAGGCAGGCGGGTACAGAGTCCAGAAACAGGCAAGAGTCAAAACTGTGAGGACTAGAAAAAGGAGAATTAGCAAAGGGAGTACGGGGAAAAACACGCTGGTTGACTTGACTAAACATACAAGACGAAATGGCACAGAGAGACAGGAAACACAGGGATAAATACACTGGGGAAAATAAGCGACACCTGGAGGGGGTGGAGACAATAACAGGAACAGGTGAAACAGATCAGGGCGTGACATGTTCAGTGTATGTGTGTGTCTTATATGGGATTAAGGAGACCATGCCAAACTGCTGATCATCTGTCTCAACACCTGTCTCTCCCATTGTCTCTGCTACAACACAGACCACACCAGATATGCACGCATACATGCGCACACACACACACACACACACACACACACAGTGCAGGGAGCAGTCAGGCTGGAATATCAGCACCACAGGAGAGGACAGCTGCTCATCCTACCATACATGTTGGTGCCAATAGAACTTCCTGTTTCACTGTGACACCATAGTTCATGTGTATCATAGACCCACTGTATATGATAACTGTCCACATCCACTAGGTGTTGTTCCACTTCTATTGTTGTTGTGGTGTTACACTAGAGTAAGTCAGTGTCAAGACAAAACAACACAGCAGAATGATTTATAATCGTCAGCCATTTCCATCCTCCTGCCCACAGCCACTCCAGTCAACACAGTCGTTGGATGTGTAGGGCAGTGGTTCCCAACCTTTTTCGATTACTGTACCACCAACTGAATTTTTCTCTGCCTGGAGTACAACTGAAGTACCCCCTCATGGGCATTTTACCAGTATGCCTATGGTCTCATGAATCTTCTCAAGTACCACATGTAGATAGACCTAGTATCCCTGGTTGGGAACCACTGCTCTAGTGTGCAATTTGGGACACAGCCATTGGGTTGTGTCAACAAGCTGATGTGGTGAACCTGTAGTGAGGTTATCTTGATCAGGTTAATAGCCCTGTGTCCTTCAGCCTTGCAGTAATTGAATTGCTTAATTAATGAAGCCCTGAACTGAACTCTGCCATTGATTTTGTCTAATCAGCTCTCTGTATAATGAGACTGTCACTGCTACACCTGAGACCAATGCAGCTCTCTCTCCTCCTTACTCCTTTCTCCTCCTCTCTCCTCCCCTACTTTCTCCTCCTCTCCCCAGAGCACTGGTTTCCCACAGCAGGGGTAAGCATAATAATCCGTCTGATATGCACACACCTACACACACACACGCACACACACACACACACACACACACACACACACACACACACACACACACACACACGACACGCACACGCGCACACACGCACACACACACACACACACACAGAGTATTTAACCCCCTAGTACCAAGCTTTAAGTATAGCCCTGTGGCCCACAGTAAACCAGACAGCCAGTGACCTTGGCCTAGCAGTCACCTGCCAACAACCCAAAGACAGACATGCAGACAGATAGGTGGAGAGAATGTTATTCCATAAAGTACTCACTGTGACAACAGTAGACTGAACAAGTCATTTGGTTGAAATCATCACATAAACACATTTATTCAAATAATTATTCAAATAAGAGTTGTAAAATGTGCCAAATATAATAACTCACCACGGTTACTTACATCTCTCAATCTCCTCCGTCAGTGTGCAGTGTATGTGTTTGGAGGACAGTTTGCAGTGTGTGTGTTTGGAGGACAGTGAGCAGTGTGTGTGTTTGGAGGACAGTGAGCAGTGTGTGTGTTTGGAGGACAGTTTGCAGTGTGTGTGTTTGGAGGACAGTGAGCAGTGTGTGTGTTTGGAGGACAGTTTGCAGTGTGTGTGTTTGGAAGACAGTGGGCAGTGTGTGTGTTTGGAAACAGTGTGCAGTGTGTGTGTTTGGAAGACAGTGGGCAGTCTGTGTGTTTGGAAACAGTGTGCAGTGTGTGTGTTTGGAAGACAGTGGGCAGTGTGTGTGTTTGGAAACAGTGTGCAGTGTGTGTTTTGGAGGACAGTGAGCAGTGTGTGTGTTTGGAGGACAGTTTGCAGTGTGTGTGTTTGGAGGACAGTGGGCAGTGTGTGTGTTTGGAAACAGTGTGCAGTGTGTGTGTTTGGAGGACAGTGGGCAGTGTGTGTGTTTGGAGGACAGTGAGCAGTGTGTGTGTGTTTGGAAACAGTGTGCAGTGTGTGTGTTTGGAGGACAGTGGGCAGTGTGTGTGTTTGGAGGACAGTGGGCAGTGTGTGTGTTTGGAGGACAGTGGGCAGTGTGTGTGTTTGGAAACAGTGTGCAGTGTGTGTGTTTGGAGGACAGTGGGCAGTAAGTGTGTTTGGAGGACAGTGAGCAGTGTGTGTGTTTGGAGGACAGTGGGCAGTAAGTGTGTTTGGAGGACAGTGGGCAGTGTGTGTCTTTGGAGGACAGTGGGCAGTGTGTGTGTTTGGAGGACAGTGGGCAGTGTGTGTGTTTGGAGGACAATGGGAAGTGTGTGTGTTTGGAGGACAGTGTGTGTTTGGAGGACAGTGGGCAGTGTGTGTGTGTTTAGAGCACAGTGGACAGTGTGTGTGGTTGGAGGACAGTGGACAGTGTGTGTGTTTGGAGGACAGTGTGTGATTGGAGGACAGTGGGCAGTGTGTGTGTTTAGAGCACAGTGGACAGTGTGTGTGGTTGGAGGACAGTGGGCAGTGTGTGTGTTTGGAGGACAGTGGGCAGTGTGTGTGTTTGGAGGACAGTGAGCAGTGTGTGTGTTTGAGAGGACAGTTTGGGCAGTGTGTGTGTTTGGAAGACAGTGGGCAGTGTGTGTGTTTGGAAGCAGTGTGCAGTGTGTGTTTTGGAAGACAATGGGCAGTGTGTGTTTTGGAGGACAGTGTGTGTTTGGAGGACAGTGGGCAGTGTGTGTGTGTTTAGAGCACAGTGGACAGTGTGTGTGGTTGGAGGACAGTGGACAGTGTGTGTGTTTGGAGTGTGTGTGGAGACAGTGTGTGATTGGAGGACAGTGGGCAGTGTGTGTGTTTAGAGCACAGTGGACAGTGTGTGTGTTTGGAGGACAGTGGGCAGTGTGTGTTTTGGAGGACAGTGGGCAGTGTGTGTGGTTGGAGGACAGTGGGCAGTGTGTGTTTGGAGGACAGTGGGCAGTGTGTGTGTTTGGAGGACAGTGAGCAGTGTGTGTGTGTGTTTGGAGGACAGTTTGCAGTGTGTGTGTTTGGAAGACAGTGGGCAGTGTGTGTGTTTGGAAACAGTGTGCAGTGTGTGTGTTTGGAAGACAATGGGCAGTGTGTGTGTTTGGAGGACAGTGTGTGTTTGGAGGACAGTGGGCAGTGTGTGTGTGTTTAGAGCACAGTGGACAGTGTGTGTGGTTGGAGGACAGTGGACAGTGTGTGTGTTTTGGAGGACAGTGTGTGATTGGAGGACAGTGGGCAGTGTGTGTGTTTAGAGCACAGTGGACAGTGTGTGTGGTTGGAGGACAGTGGGCAGTGTGTGTTTTGGAGGACAGTGGGCAGTGTGTGTGATTGGAGGACAGTGGGCAGTAAGTGTGTTTGGAGGACAGTGGGCAGTGTGTGTGTTTTAGAGGACAGTGGGCAGTGTGTGTTTTGGAGGACAGTGGGCAGTGTCTGTGTTTGGAGGACAGTGGGCAGTGTGTGTGTTTGGAGGACAATGGGCAGTGTGTGTGTTTGGAGGACAGTGTGTGTTTGGAGGACAGTGGGCAGTGTGTGTGTTTGGAGGAGGCAGTGTGTGTTTGGAGGACAGTGTGTGTTTGGAGGACAGTGGGCAGTGTGTGTGTTTGGAGGACAGTGTGTGTTTTGGAGGACAGTGGGCAGTGTGTTTGGAGGACAGTGTGTTTTGGAGGACAGTGGGCAGTGTGTGTGTTTGGAGGACAGTGTGTGTTTGGAGGACAGTGTGTGTTTGGAGGACAGTGGGCAGTGTGTGTGTTTGGAGGACAGTGTGTGTTTTGGAGGACAGTGGGCAGTGTGTGTGTTTGGAGGACAGACAGTGTGTTTGTTTGAGGACAGTGTGTGTTTGGAGGACAGTGGGCAGTGTGTGTGTTTGGAGGACAGTGGGCAGTGTGTTTTGGAGGACAGTGGGCAGTGTGTGTGTTTGGAGGACAGTGTGTTTTGGAGGACAGTGTGTGTTTGGAGGACAGTGGGCAGTGTGTGTTTGGAGGTGGGCAGTGTGTGTTTGGAGGACAGTGTGTTTGGAGGAGGACAGTGGGCAGTGTGTGTTTTGGAGGACAGTGTGTTTTGGAGGACAGTGTGTGTTTTGGAGACAATGGGCAGTGTGTGTTTTAGGACAGTGTGTGTTTGGAGGACAGTGGGCAGTGTGTGTGTTTGAGCACAGTGGACAGTGTGTGTGGTTGGAGGACAGTGGGCAGTGTGTGTGTTTGGAGGACAGTGGGCAGTGTGTGTGGTTGGAGGACAGTGGGCAGTGTGTGTGATTGGAGGACAGTGGGCAGTGTGTGTGATTGGAGGACAGTGGGCAGTGTGTGTGTTTAGAGCACAGTGGGCAGTGTGTGTGTTTAGAGCACAGTGGGCAGTGTGTGTGTTTGGAGGACAGTGTGTGTTTGGAGGACAGTGTGTGTTTGGAGGACAATGGGCAGTGTGTGTGTTTGGAGGACAGTGTGTGTTTGGAGGACAGTGGGCAGTGTGTGTGGTTGGAGGACAGTGGGCAGTGTGTGTGATTGGAGGACAGTGGGCAGTGTGTGTGATTGGAGGACAGTGGGCAGTGTGTGTGTGTTTAGAGCACAGTGGGCAGTGTGTGTGTGTTTAGAGCACAGTGGGCAGTGTGTGTGTTTGGAGGACAGTGGGCAGTGTGTGTGTTTGGAGGACAGTGGGCAGTGTGTGTGGTTGGAGGACAGTGGGCAGTGTGTGTGTTTTAGAGCACAGTGGGCAGTGTGTGTGTGTTTAGAGCACAGTGGGCAGTGTGTGTGTTTGGAGGACAGTGGGCAGTGTGTGTGTTTGGAGGACAGTGGGCAGTGTGTGTGATTGGAGGACAGTGGGCAGTGTGTGTTTTGGAGGACAGTGGGTAGTGTGTGTGTTTTAGAGGACAGTGGGCAGTGTGTGTGTTTGGAGGACAGTGGGCAGTGTGTGTGTTTGGAGGACAGTGGGCAGTGTGTGTGTGTTTAGAGCACAGTGGGCAGTGTGTGTGTTTGGAGGACAGTGGGCAGTGTGTGTGTTGGAGGACAGTGGGCAGTGTGTGTGTGTTTAGAGCACAGTGGGCAGTGTGTGTGATTGGAGGACAGTGGGCAGTGTGTGTGATTGGAGGACAGTGGGCAGTGTGTGTGTGTTTAGAGCACAGTGGGCAGTGTGTGTGTTTGGAGGACAGTGGGCAGTGTGTGTGTGTTTGGAGGACAGTGGGCAGTGTGTGTGATTGGAGGACAGTGGGCAGTGTGTGTGATTGGAGGACAGTGGGCAGTGTGTGTGTTTAGAGCACAGTGGGCAGTGTGTGTGATTGAGGACAGTGGGCAGTGTGTGTGATTGGAGGACAGTAGGCAGTGTGTGTGATTGGAGGACAGTGGGCAGTGTGTGTTTGGAGGACAGTAGGCAGTGTGTGTGTTTAGAGCACAGTGGGCAGTGTGTGTGTTTGGAGGACAGTGGGCAGTGTGTGTGATTGGAGGACAGTAGGCAGTGTGTGTGATTGGAGGACATTGGGCAGTGTGTGTGATTGGAGGACAGTGGGCAGTGTGTGTGTTTGGAGGACAGTGGGCAGTGTGTGTGTTTAGGACAGTGGGCAGTGTGTGTGATTGGAGGACAGTAGGCAGTGTGTGTTTAGAGCACAGTGGGCAGTGTGTGTGTTTGGAGACAGCACAGTGGGCAGTGTGTGTGTGATTGGAGGACAGTGGGCAGTGTGTGTGATTGGAGGACAGTGGGCAGTGTGTGTGATTGGAGGACAGTAGGCAGTGTGTGTGTGATTGGAGGACAGTGGGCAGTGTGTGTGGTTGGAGGACAGTAGGCAGTGTGTGTGATTGGAGGACAGTGGCAGTGTGTGTGATTGGAGGACAGTAGGCAGTGTGTGTGATTGGAGGACAGTGGGCAGTGTGTGTGATTGGAGGACAGTGGGCAGTGTGTGTGTTTGAGGACAGTGGGCAGTGTGTGGTTGGAGGACAGTAGGGCAGTGTGTGTGTTTGGAGGACAGTGGGCAGTGTGTGTGTTTGGAGGACAGTGGGCAGTGTGTGTGATTGGAGGACAGTGGGCAGTGTGTGTGTTTGGAGGACAGTGGGCAGTGTGTGTGTTTTAGAGCACAGTGGGCAGTGTGTGTGGTTGGAGGACAGTGGGCAGTGTGTGTGATTGGAGGACAGTGGGCAGTGTGTGTGTTTTTAGAGCACAGTGGGCAGTGTGTGTTTGGAGGACAGTAGGCAGTGTGTGTGATTGGAGGACAGTGGGCAGTGTGTGTGATTGGAGGACAGTGGGCAGTGTGTGTGATTGGAGGACAGTGGGCAGTGTGTGTGATTGGAGGACAGTGGGCAGTGTGTGTGTTTGGCACAGTGGGCAGTGTGTGTGGTTGAGGACAGTGGGCAGTGTGTGTGATTGGAGGACAGTGGGCAGTGTGTGTGTGTTTAGAGCACAGTGGGCAGTGTGTGTGTTTGGAGGACAGTAGGCAGTGTGTGTGATTGGAGGACAGTGGGCAGTGTGTGTGTTGGAGGACAGTGGGCAGTGTGTGTGATTGGAGGACAGTGGGCAGTGTGTGTGATTGGAGGACAGTGGGCAGTGTGTGTGATTGGAGGACAGTGGGCAGTGTGTGTGATTGGAGGACAGTAGGGCAGTGTGTGATTGGAGGACAGTGGGCAGTGTGTGTGATTGGAGGACAGTGGGCAGTGTGTGATGATTGGAGGACAGTGGGCAGTGTGTGTGATTGGAGGACAGTGGGCAGTGTGTGTTTGGAGACAGTGGGCAGTGTGTGTGTTGGAGGACAGTAGGCAGTGTGTGTGATTGGAGGACAGTGGGCAGTGTGTGTGATTGGAGGACAGTAGGCAGTGTGTGTGTGTTTGGAGGACAGTGGGCAGTGTGTGTGATTGGAGGACAGTGGGCAGTGTGTGTGGTTTGGAGGACAGTAGGCAGTGTGTGTGATTGGAGGACAGCAGTGGGCAGTGTGTGTGATTGGAGGACAGTGGGCAGTGACAGTGTGTGTGTTTGGAGGACAGTGGGCAGTGTGTGTGGTTTAGGACAGTAGGCAGTGTGTGTGTTTGGAGGACAGTGGGCAGTGTGTGTGTGTTTAGAGCACAGTGGACAGTGTGTGTGGTTGGAGGACAGTGGGCAGTGTGTGTGTTTGGAGGACAGTGGGCAGTGTGTGTGGTTGGAGGACAGTGGGCAGTGTGTGTGATTGGAGGACAGTGGGCAGTGTGTGTGTTTGAGGACAGTGGGCAGTGTGTGTGTTGGAGGACAGTGGCAGTGTGTGTGATTGGAGGACAGTAGGCAGTGTGTGTTTAGAGGACAGTGGGCAGTGTGTGTGATTGGAGGTGGGCAGTGTGTGTGATTGGAGGACAGTGGGCAGTGTGTGTGTTGGAGGACAGTGGGCAGTGTGTGTGATTGGAGGACAGTGGGCAGTGTGTGTGATTGGAGGACAGTGGGCAGTGTGTGTGGTTTTAGAGGACAGTGGGCAGTGTGTGATTGGAGGACAGTGGGCAGTGTGTGTGATTGGAGGACAGTAGGCAGTGTGTGTGATTGGAGGACAGTGGGCAGTGTGTGTGATTGGAGGACAGTGGGCAGTGTGTGTGATTGGAGGACAGTGGGCAGTGTGTGTTTGGAGGACAGTGGGCAGTGTGTGTGATTGGAGGACAGTGGGCAGTGTGTGTGTGTTGGAGGACAGTAGGCAGTGTGTGTGATTGGAGGGCAGTGGGCAGTGTGTGTGATTGGAGGACAGTGGGCAGTGTGTGTGTTTGGAGGACAGTGGGCAGTGTGTGTGTTTAGAGGGGCAGTAGGGAGGACAGTGTGTGTGTTTGGAGGACAGTGGGCAGTGTGTGTGTGTTTAGAGCACAGTGGACAGTGTGTGTGTTTGGAGGACAGTGGGCAGTGTGTGTGTTTGGAGGACAGTGGGCAGTGTGTGTGGTTGGAGGACAGTGGGCAGTGTGTGTGATTGGAGGACAGTGGGCAGTGTGTGTGTTTGGAGGACAGTGGGCAGTGTGTGTGATTGGAGGACAGTGGGCAGTGTGTGTGTGTTTGGAGGACAGTAGGCAGTGTGTGTGATTGGAGGACAGTGGGCAGTGTGTGTGATTGGAGGACAGTGGCAGTGTGTGTGTTTGGAGGACAGTGGGCAGTGTGTGTGATTGGAGGACAGTGGGCAGTGTGTGTGATTGGAGGACAGTAGGCAGTGTGTGTGATTGGAGGACAGTGGGCAGTGTGTGTGATTGGAGGACAGTGGGCAGTGTGTGTTTGGAGGACAGTGGGGCAGTGTGTGTGGTTGGAGGACAGTGGCAGTGTGTGTGTTTGGAGGACAGTGGGCAGTGTGTGTGTTTGGAGGACAGTGGACAGTGTGTGTGGGAGGACAGTTGGAGGACAGTGGGCAGTGTGTGTGTTTGGAGGACAGTGGGCAGTGTGTGTGGTTGGAGGACAGTGGGCAGTGTGTGTGGTTGGAGGACAGTGGGCAGTGTGTGTGTTTGTAGGACAGTGGGCAGTGTGTGTGGTTTGGAGGACAGTAGGCAGTGTGTGTGATTGGAGGACAGTGGGCAGTGTGTGTTTAGAGCACAGTGGGCAGTGTGTGTGTTTGGAGCACAGTGGGCAGTGTGTGTGATTGGAGGACAGTGGGCAGTGTGTGTGTGATTGGAGGACAGTGGGCAGTGTGTGTGATTGAGGACAGTGGGCAGTGTGTGTGATTGGAGGACAGTGGGCAGTGTGTGTGGTTGGAGGACAGTAGGCAGTGTGTGTGATTGGAGGACAGTGGGCAGTGTGTGTGATTGGAGGACAGTAGGCAGTGTGTGTGTGTTTGGAGGACAGTGGGCAGTGTGTGTGTTTGGAGGACAGTGGGAGGACAGTGTGTGTGATTGGAGGACAGTAGGCAGTGTGTGTGTGTTTAGAGGACAGTGGGCAGTGGGATTGGAGGACAGTGTGTGTGATTGGAGGACAGTGGGCAGTGTGTGTGGTTGGAGGACAGTGGGCAGTGTGTGTGATTGGAGGGCAGTGGGCAGTGTGTGTGATTGGAGGACAGTGGGCAGTGTGTGTGTTTGGAGGACAGTGGGCAGTGTGTGTGGTTGGAGGACAGTAGGCAGTGTGTGTTTGGAGTGTGTGTGTTTGGAGGACAGTGGGCAGTGTGTGTGTGTTTAGAGCACAGTGGACAGTGTGTGTGGTTGGAGGACAGTGGGCAGTGTGTGTGTTTGGAGGACAGTGGGCAGTGTGTGTGTTTGAGGACAGTGGGCAGTGTGTGTGTGATTGGAGGACAGTGGGCAGTGTGTGTGTTTGTAGGACAGTGGGCAGTGTGTGTGGTTTGTAGGACAGTGGGCAGTGTGTGTGATTGGAGGACAGTAGGCAGTGTGTGTTTAGAGCACAGTGGGCAGTGTGTGTGTTTAGAGCACAGTGGGCAGTGTGTGTGATTGGAGGACAGTGGGCAGTGTGTGTGATTGGAGGACAGTGGGCAGTGTGTGTGATTGGAGGACAGTAGGCAGTGTGTGTGATTGGAGGACAGTGGGCAGTGTGTGTGTGTTTGGAGGACAGTGGGCAGTGGCAGTGTGTGATTGGAGGACAGTAGGCAGTGTGTGTGATTGGAGGACAGTGGGCAGTGTGTGTGTTTGGAGGACAGTGGGCAGTGTGTGTGGTTGGAGGACAGTGGCAGTGTGTGTGTTTGGAGGACAGTGGGCAGTGTGTGTGTTTGGAGGACAGTGGGCAGTGTGTGTGATTGGAGGACAGTGGGCAGTGTGTGTGTTTGGAGGACAGTGGGCAGTGTGTGTGTGTTTTAGAGCACAGTGGGCAGTGTGTGTGGTTGGAGGACAGTGGGCAGTGTGTGTGTTTGGAGGACAGTGGGCAGTGTGTGTGTGTTTAGAGCACAGTGGGCAGTGTGTGTGTTTGGAGGACAGTAGGCAGTGTGTGTGATTGGAGGACAGTGGGACAGTGTGTGTGATTGGAGGACAGTGGGCAGTGTGTGTGATTGGAGGACAGTGGGCAGTGTGTGTGATTGGAGGACAGTGGGCAGTGTGTGTGATTGGAGGACAGTGGGCAGTGTGTGTGATTGGAGGACAGTAGGCAGTGTGTGTGATTGGAGGACAGTGGGCAGTGTGTGTGATTGGAGGACAGTAGGCAGTGTGTGTGATTGGAGGACAGTGGGCAGTGTGTGTGATTGGAGGACAGTGGGCAGTGTGTGTGTTTGGAGAGACAGTGGCAGTGTGTGTGTGTTTGGAGGACAGTGGCAGTGTGTGTGATTGGAGGACAGTGGGCAGTGTGTGTGGTTTGGAGGACAGTAGGCAGTGTGTGTGATTGGAGGGCAGTGGGCAGTGTGTGTGATTGGAGGACAGTGGGCAGTGTGTGTTTTGGAGGACAGTGGGCAGTGTGTGTGGTTGGAGGACAGTAGGCAGTGTGTGTGTTTGGAGGACAGTGGGCAGTGTGTGTGTGTTTTAGAGCACAGTGGGCAGTGTGTGTGGTTGGAGGACAGTGGGCAGTGTGTGTGTTTGATTGAGGACAGTGGGCAGTGTGTGTGTTTTAGAGCACAGTGGGCAGTGTGTGTGTGTGTGTTTAGTGAGCACAGTGGGCAGTGTGTGTGTTTGGAGGACAGTGGGCAGTGTGTGTGTTGGAGGACAGTGGGCAGTGTGTGTGTTTGGAGGACAGTGGGCAGTGTGTGTGATTGGAGGACAGTGGGCAGTGTGTGTGATTGGAGGACAGTGGGCAGTGTGTGTGATTGGAGGACAGTAGGCAGTGTGTGTGGTTGGAGGACAGTGGGCAGTGTGTGTGTGTTTAGAGCACAGTGGGCAGTGTGTGTTTTTGAGGACAGTGGGCAGTGTGTGTGATTGGAGGACAGTGGGCAGTGTGTGTGTTTGGAGGACAGTGGGCAGTGTGTGTGATTGGAGGACAGTGGGCAGTGTGTGTGATTGGAGGACAGTGGGCAGTGTGTGTGTGTTTAGAGCACAGTGGGCAGTGTGTGTGTTTGGAGGACAGTGGGCAGTGTGTGTGATTGGAGGACAGTGGGCAGTGTGTGTGATTGGAGGACAGTGGGCAGTGTGTGTGGTTGGAGGACAGTGGGCAGTGTGTGTGTGTTTAGAGGACAGTGGGCAGTGTGTGTGTTTGGAGGACAGTGGGCAGTGTGTGTGATTGGAGGACAGTGGGCAGTGTGTGTGGTTGGAGGACAGTAGGGCAGTGTGTGTGATTGGAGGACAGTGGGCAGTGTGTGTGATTGGAGGACAGTGGGCAGTGTGTGTGATTGGAGGACAGTGGGCAGTGTGTGTGATTGGAGGACAGTGGGCAGTGTGTGTGATTGGAGGACAGTGGGCAGTGTGTGTGATTGGAGGACAGTGGGCAGTGTATGTGATTGGAGGACAGTGGGCAGTGTGTGTGATTGGAGGACAGTGGGCAGTGTGTGTGATTGGAGGACAGTGGGCAGTGGGCAGTGTGTGTGTTTGGAGGACAGTGGGCAGTGTGTGTGTGATTGGAGGACAGTAGGCAGTGTGTGTGATTGGAGGACAGTGGGCAGTGTGTGTGATTGGAGGACAGTGGGCAGTGTGTGTGTTTGGAGGACAGTAGGCAGTGTGTGTGTGTTTGGAGGACAGTGGGCAGTGTGTGTGATTGGAGGACAGTGGGCAGTGTGTGTGATTGGAGGACAGTAGGCAGTGTGTGTGTGTTTGGAGGACAGTGGGCAGTGTGTTTGTTTGGAGGACAGTGGGCAGTGTGTGTGGTTGGAGGACAGTGGGCAGTGTGTGTGATTGGAGGACAGTAGGCAGTGTGTGTGATTGGAGGACAGTGGGCAGTGTGTGTGGTTGGATGACAGTGGGCAGTGTGTGTGATTGGAGGACAGTGGGCAGTGTGTGTGATTGGAGGACAGTAGGCAGTGTGTGTGATTGGAGGACAGTAGGCAGTGTGTGTGATTGGAGGACAGTGGGCAGTGTGTGTGGTTGGAGGACAGTGGGCAGTGTGTGTGGTTGGAGGACAGTGGGCAGTGTGTGTGTTTGGAGGACAGTGGGCAGTGTGTGTGGTTGGAGGACAGTGGGCAGTGTGTGTGGTTGGAGGACAGTGGGCAGTGTGTGTGATTGGAGGACAGTGGGCAGTGTGTGTGATTGGAGGACAGTGGGCAGTGTGTGTGGTTGGAGCACAGTGGGCAGTGTGTGTGATTGGAGGACAGTAGGCAGTGAATGGCCTGTCCTGTTGTTAGGACTGCAGTGTGTGTGATTGGAGGACAGTAGGCAGTGAATGGCCTGTCCTGTTGGTAGGACTGCAGTGTGTGTTGTTGGAGGACAGTGGGCAGTGTGTGTGATTGGAGGACAGTAGGCAGTGAATGGCCTGTCCTGTTGGTAGGACTGCAGTGTGTGTGATTGGAGGACAGTAGGCAGTGAATGGCCTGTCCTGTTGGTAGGACTGCAGTGTGTGTGATTGGAGGACAGTAGGCAGTGAATGGCCTGTCCTGTTGGTAGGACTGCAGTGTGAAATATGTATGAAACACTGCCACTGTCCTGTCAGCTGGTGACAAAAGCAACCATCCCCCTTCAATCAGACGAATGCATAAACACGCATGAACACAAACACACACCCACTTACAAACACCAGCTTAATGAGAGGGAAAGGGAAAGGGGGATACCTAGTCAGTTGTAAACTGAATGCATTCAACTGAAATGTGTCTTCCGGGTGTAGGGGATGACGGCAGTGAGCTAATACATTAATTGAACCATTCCAACTACCAACTCATTTAAAATGTACAGAAGGATCTGGAAAGAAGGTGATAGAGACGGAGGGGGGAATAGGGAAGGAAATAAATACTCTCTCCCTCTCTCCACTCCTTTCCTCCAGCCCTCCACTCCCTCCCTCAATCATCTCCTCATCTCCCTCCCTACCTCCCTCCTGCCCTCCACTCATCCTCCCATCGTTCTCCTCTACAGGAGAATCGTTCTATTACTACCAGGCTATGTACAAGCATACTATTACTACCAGGCTATGTACCAGCATACTATTACTACCAGGCTATGTACCAGCATACTATTACTACCAAACTATGTACCAGCATACTATTACAACCAGGCTATTTACCAGCATACTATTACTACCAGGCAGAATACCTGACCACTGTGACTGACTCAAACTTAAGGAAAGCTTTGACTATGTACAGACTCAGTGAGTATAGCTTTGCTGTTGAGAAAAGCCGCCGTAGGCAGATCTGGCTCTCAAGAGAAGACAGGTTATGCCCACAAAATGAGGTGGAAACTGAGCTGCACTTCATAACCTCCTCCCAAATGTATGACCATATTAGAGACACATATTTCCCTCAGATTACACAGACCAACAAAGAATTTGAAAACAAATCCAATTTTGATAAACTCCCACATCTACTGGGTGAAATACCACAGTGTGACATCACAGCAGCAAGATTTGTGACCTGTTGCAACAAGAAAAGGGCAACCAGTGAAGAACAAACACCATTGAAAATAAGAGTTTGTTCTTAACTGACTTGCCTAGTTAAATAAAAAATAAAAAATATAGACATAAAATATAGACATGGGACTTTTGTGTAATGTTTACTGTTCATTTTTTATTGTTTATTTCACTTTGGTTTATTATCTAGTTCACTTACTTTGGCAATGTAAACATATGTTTCCCATTCCAATAAAACCCTTGAATTTAATTGAGTGGGGGGGATGGGGGGGTTGAGAGAAACACAGATGTACAATATATAGTATATATATATATATATATAGAGAGAGAGAGAGAGAGAGAGATATAAATAGAGAGACAGACAGACACACAGAGAGACTTCAGCCTGCTCTAACAGATGCAGCTCTCAGTCAGGCTGGCTGGCTGGTGGTGATTTAAGAGCAGCGTTATCTGAAGAATGATATGGTGATTTAAATCAACAGCCTGAGGCAAGCTATTGGAACATTCAGACTCTTCCATAAACACATCACGGCTTCAGGAGGAACGCAGACAATGGGAAAACAACTGTTCTGTTGGGGTCTGTGCTATCTTGGGACGTCCCTACAGTACCTCATTGAAGTTGACATCTAAAATGGTTAAGCTAAGGGTTATGTTATTAGTTAAGGTTAGAGTAGGGACGTCCCAAGGTTCCCAGATAGCACTGACCGTTATGTCAGGGTACGCACCATAGACTGTCTACATACCTACACATGTTCCCAAAATACTCAGCCCTGTTTTCTATATCAATATGACATAGGCCTATAATGCAACTGGGAAATGGCAAGAGGTTACCTGAGTGCTGACTTGTTTACCCCCTGGATCTGAACATTGTTTCCCTGTCGCTTAACCCTTTATTTGGGCCTCCGTTAGAAGAGATGTGGACGGCAAGGGTGAGGAAGGTGCACATGGAGAGTGGATTGGACACGCTGTCATACACATCAATCCAGAGCCTCCCAAACATGCTCAATAGTTGGCATGTCTGGTGAGTATGCAGGCCAGAAGAACTGGGACATTTTCAGCTTCCAGGAATTGTGTACAGATCCTTGCGGCATGGAGCCGTGCATTGTCATGCTGAAACACGACGTGACAGAGGCGGATGAATGTTATGACAATGTGCCTCAGGATCTCGTCACCGTACCTCTGTGCATTCAAATTGCCATCACTAAAATGCAATTGTGTTCATTGTCCGTAGCTTATGGCTGTCCATAGCATAACCCCACCGCAACCATGGGGCACTTTGTTCACGTTGACATCAGCAAACCGCTCACCCGCACAATGCCATACACGTGGTCCGCGGTTGTGAGGTCATTTGGACATACCGCCAAATATGTCCAACCGATATTGGAGGTGGCTTATGGTAGAGAAATTAACATTAAATTCTCTGGTGGGCATTCCTGCAGTCAGCATGCAAATTGCACACTCCCTCATCTGTGGCATTGTGTTGTGTGACAAAAGTAAACATTTTAGAGTGGCCTTTTATTGTTCCCAGCACAAGGTTCACTTGTGTAATGATCATGCTGTTTAATCAACTTCTTGATATGGTGGATGGAATATCTTGGCAAAGGAGAAATGCTCACTAACAGGGCTGTAAACAAATTTGTGCACAAAATTTTAAAGAAATAAGCATTTTGTGCATATAGAACATTTCTGGGATCATTTATTTCAGCACATGAAACATTGGACCACCACTTTACATGTTGCATTTATATTTTTGTATAGCGTAAATCTGCTGAGGCATACATAAAAAGACAAAGTGAAAATGTGTAGCTCTTTTTGATAGCATAAGTCTGTCTTGCCCGTTTGCAGGCTGTCATCATGAGTGAGGTTGAGAAACGGTTTGATAGCACCATCTAATGGCCAAACTCTTTCGTTACCATGGGAGAAAAATAGGCTATTGCTAGAGATGCGGTTCCCAAGTGTATCCCAGGTGTCCTACAAGTTGATATAATTTACTTTGTCCATGAGGGGAATTTTGTCTGGGATAAAGAGGGGCATCATGCAATGTGTCAAACAGGATTCCTTCTTAAATTCCTAATCAGATACAATAAAGCAAATCCTAATGTATGTTTATGATATGAACTTGTAGGAGACTTGGGACAGAGGGAAGGGACCCTTTATTATCCAGGGTGGCGGGAACAGGGAGGAAGTTAGGAGTCCATTAAATGTAGACCAGCTTCCGATTGGATTATACATGTGTTGAATTTTTGGGACAATCTCTGAAATTCTGTTCTGAACTACTTTTAATAAAGTACCCCAAAGAAAAATACACATTTAAGGCAAAAAAAACATTTGCACGAATAAGAAAAGACAATGTATTAGATAGAAAACAAAGCCCATTTAAATCAGGAGTCATCGGGATAAGCAGTACAGGGCACTACAGAGCATTAGGCCTTATTTACACAATACACGCAGTCAGTCAGGAAAGCTAAGGCCAGCTTCTTCAGGCAGAAGTTTGCATCATGTAGCTCCAACTCCAAAAAGTTCTGGGACACTGTGAAGTCCATGGAGAACAAGAGCACCTCCTCCCAGCTGCCCACTGCACTGAGGCTAGGTAACACGGTCACCACCGATAAATCCATGATTATCGAAAACTTCAATAAGCATTTCTCAACGGCTGGCCATGCCTTCCGCCTGGCTACTCCAACCTCGGCCAACAGCTCTGCCCCCCGGCAGCTCCTCGCCCAAGCCTCTCCAGGTTCTCCTTTACCCAAATCCAGATAGCAGATGTTCTGAAAGAGCTGCAAAACCTGGACCCGTACAAATCAGCTGGGCTTGACAATCTGGACCCCCTATTTCTGAAACTTTCCGCCGCCATTGTCGCAACCCCTATTACCAGCCTGTTCAACCTCTCTTTCATATCGTCTGAGATCCCCAAGGATTGGAAAGCTGCCGCAGTCATCCCCCTCTTCAAAGGGGGGAGACACCCTGGACCCAAACTGTTACAGACCTATATCCATCCTGCCCTGCCTATCTAAGGTCTTGAAAGCCAAGTCAACAAACAGGTCACTGACCATCTCGAATCCCACCGTACTTTCTCCGCTGTGCAATCTGGTTTCCGAGCCGGTCACGGGTGCACCTCAGCAACACTCAAGGTACTAAACGATATCATAACCGCCATCGATAAAAGACAGTACTGTGCAGCCGTCTTCATTGACCTTGCCAAGGCTTTCGACTCTGTCAATCACCATATTCTTATCGGCAGACTCAGTAGCCTCGGTTTTCGGATGACTGCCTTGCCTGGTTCACCAATTACTTTGCAGACAGAGTTCAGTGTGTCAAATCGGAGGGCATGCTGTCGGTCCTCTGGCAGTCTCTATGGGGTGCCACAGGGTTCAATTCTCGGGCCGACTCTTTTCTCTGTATATATCAATGACGTTGCTCTTGCTGCGGGCGATTCCCTGATCCACCTCTACGCAGACGACACCATTCTATATACTTTCGGCCCGTCATTGGACACTGTGCTATCCAACCTCCAAACAAGCTTCAATGCCATACAACACTCCTTCCGTGGCCTCCAACTGCTCTTAAACGCTAGTAAAACCAAATGCATGCTTTTCAACCGATCGCTGCCCGCATGCCCGACTAGCATCACCACCCTGGATGGTTCCGACCTTGAATATGTGGACATCTATAAGTACCTAGGTGTCTGGCTAGACTGCAAACTCTCCTTCCAGACTCATATCAAACATCTCCAATCGAAAATCAAATCAAGAGTCGGCTTTCTATTCCGTAACAAAGCCTCCTTCACTCACGCCGCCAAGCTTACCTAGTAAAACTGACTATCCTTCCGATCCTCGACTTGGCGATGTCATCTACAAAATGGCTTCCAACACTCTACTCAGCAAACTGGATGCAGTCTATCACAGTGCCATCCGTTTTGTCACTAAAGCACCTTATACCACCCACCACTGCGACCTGTATGCTCTAGTCGGCTGGCCCTCATTACATATTCGTCGCCAGACCCACTGGCTCAGGTCATCTACAAGTCCATGCTAGGTAAAGCTCCGCCTTATCTCAGTTCACTGGTCACGATGGCAACACCCATCCGTAGCACGCGCTCCAGCAGGTGTATCTCACTGATCATCCCTAAAGCCAACACCTCATTTGGCCGCCTTTCGTTCCAGTACTCTGCTGCCTGTGACTGGAACGAATTGCAAAAATCGCTGAAGTTGGAGACTTTTATCTCCCTCACCAACTTCAAACATCAGCTATCTGAGCAGCTAACCGATCGCTGCTGCTGTACATAGTCTATTGGTAAATAGCCCACCCATTTCACCTACCTCATCCCCATACTGTTTTATTTATTTACTTGCTCTTTTGCACACCAATATCTCTACCTGCACATGACCATCTGATCATTTATCACTCCAGTGTTAATCTGCAAAATTGTAATTATTCGCCTACCTCCTCATGCCTTTTTGCACACATTGTATATAGACTCCCCCTT